>NC_057803.1:591658624-591665393 GCF_018294505.1 Triticum aestivum | reverse complement strand
GGTATAACGCCGCACGAGTGGCACTAGCACGGATTCGTAGATGAAAACCCCAATAAGGACGCTGAACACGCTGACAATAGAGAGGGAGGCAGGTGGGATTGCGAACTGGCCGACGTGGTTGTCCATGACCATCCCCTGCTCGATAAATGTCGATGCGCTTTGCCCAGCGACTGAGTAGAAGATCACGAACGACGCCCAGACGGGTAACATCCGTAGCAGTATCTTCAGCTCCTCAACTTGGGTCACTGTGCAGAGACTCCATGAACACATCGGCAACGCCGTGCATGTCTTGTCTAACGGGGGCAGCACCGCGGCAGCCTTGTCTAGAAACCTGAAGAATGCAATCACATAATTATAACTTATATATAAGAGGTAAGGTCTCGCACTTTAAGTTTACTCATAGATGCAGTTTCTAGATATCGTTTTGTAGCAAATTTTCTGACGAAAATGCCTTTTGGAGCTCGGCCTCCATGGAGGCCGGTTTTTGAAAAACACAAAATTCATGAAAATTCATATTTTTACAATTCAAAAAAATCTGAAAAAAATTACAGATATACATGAAGGCATAACACACATGTGTGTAAATTTTTAGGATGAAATACGTTGAAATGAAGGCTGTGCAAAAAAGACAAATCTGAGGCTTTTTAACACATGTTACTATTCATCCTCAAAGTTCAGAAATTTGTCTTTTTTGTGTAGGTCGCATTTCGAAGTATTTCATCTTGAATTTTTACATGCACATACATTTCATCCGTGTATAGTTGCGTATTTATTTTCAGAATTTTTTGAAGTCAAAAAGTTTGAATTTTGAATTTTTCAAAAATAAAGGGCTCCATGGTGCTCAGTCACCAAAACGCCCTACTCATTTTCTGATATCTTTTGTGCTTGCAAAAAAGATGTCACACCTCACAATTGCACAAAAAGATGCCATAGCTCAATGAAATAACTTGTTTCTAAATGTCAAATTTAGACTATGGGTTGATTTTAGTAATGCAATAATTGAAGTACCTGAATTGATTCGTATGCTGAATATTGTGACTTGATTCAGGTGCTGATAACGAACTGGTCGGCTCGTACAAGGACGATATATCATCTGGCAGTTGCACATGCCACTTCCTGACGGCCGCAACAAGCACCTGACAGATGCTCGTGAATGGGCTTGCTCTCAGTTTCCTGAACCTGTACACTCTGGAGCCACCAACAAACACTGCTAGGCCCAAAGCCATGAGCACCGTTGGGATCGCGAAACTGAGCCCCCACCAACCATTGTCCTGCAGCCAAACAAGCAGTGTGCTCGACAGAAGGGAGCCGAGATTGAGCAGGAAGTAGTACCAGTTGAAGAAGGAGCCCTTCTTCTCCAGCTCTGTCAGGTCCCCGCTGTCGAACTGGTCGGCGCCGAAGGCCGACGCGCAGGGTTTGATGCCAGCGCTCCCAAGCCCGGCAAGATAAAGTCCTAGGTACACCACCACAGCATGATGAACATCACCATGGTAGTAGGATGTCGGGACTGATGCTGAGACCGTGAGCACGAGCATCCCCTGTCAAATTTGCAGTGTTGAGAGTCACAATTATCATTACAGAGATCTGGTGGGTTAGCTGTGCTGTGCTAGCCGTACTTACAATGGTGTAGACCGGAAGGAAAACAACCATCATACAGTATCTTCCCAGATATGTGTCAGCCAAGAAGGCCCCAATAAGTGGCGCGAGGAAGCATGCGCCAACCCAGGCAGAGACATCCCGCGCGGCGGCGACCTTGCTTTCGTGGAGCACCGTGGTGAGGTAGGTCACCAAGTTGGACGCGATTGCAAAGAAGGCGACGCATTCGCAAAACTCGACGCCTGAGATGCGTTGAGGGGGTCAGCAGCAAAAAGAGAAGAAGAGAAAAAACAGGAGCAGTTTGCATGAGTGAATCGCTCTTGTCTGGTACCTAAAATCATGTAGCACGCCCTCCAATTGCCTGTGTTGTGCTTCAGAGCAGGCTGATTGTTGATGTCAACAGATCCATCGCTGGTGTATTCTGAACCTACATCCTACATCACAGTACCAGGACATCCAGTTTGGAAAATTGAAACTGTAAATCTCTCGCGGAGGACTGACAAGGAGTAAGAGAAGAAGAGAAGTGGAGTGTAAGACAGTATACCTGATTAAGCAGCGGTTGCAGATGTAGCAGGGGCCTCTCCTCGTCTGCTGCTGCTTCCATGTCTGCTTACAAGATGGAGCAGAAGGAGGGTCGAGGAAAGGAGCTCGGCATCGCCTAAAAGTTACCTGCATGTGCTCTTGTCTACTTTTGGTCTGAAGACTGGTAGGTTGCTTCCAAATCAGTGGTAGGGTCACTAAGATATATGGTAAAAAGGTGGCAAGTTCATTCCAAATCAAGGGATCGCGTGTGTTGTGACTGCATTTTCTTTTCTGGTGAGTGAACTATGATTGAAGGGTCGATTTTAGCTACAGACCACAGACATATCCCCCCCCCCTCTCTCTCTCACTCATTAGCAACAGTGTTATTCTCCAACTTTTGTACTCCTTCCGTTCCGAATTACTTGTCGCAAGTATCGATGTATCTATATGTATTTTAATTCTAAATACATCCATTTCTGCGACGAGTAATTTGGAACGGAGGGAGTAGGAGGCTAGGAGGTAAATTTGTTTTTCTTTGATTCTGTTCAACACCAGTATATATGTGGACCTAACAATTTTTTATTTTTTTTACTTTTGAAATCACAAGGAGCAGACACACACCGTTGCAAAGACAATCAATGGCGCTGGTGGTGGCCTGAGGAACCAGTTACTATGAGTCTCTGACTATTGATTGATTATGTCGGAGGGATGGTTAAAATAAAGAGATGCGACGAAAACTTGAAAGGTGGAGGGATGGCGATGGTGGTGTCCATATGCACATAGGGCCCACAAGACGTTCCCACCTGCAGCACGCAGCCAACTCTTTTCTGCCCACTATTGCCTCAGGTATTTGCATTTATAAGAGATATATGACTACATAGGATAGGAACACGTGTGCAGGCTTAACAACACTCATCAGAATTATCAAACCACCCTCTAAACTTGGAATTAGGGAGTGATAAACAACAGATGTGATGCTGTCCTGTCCTACTCCTTCCAACACCTTTAGGCTCATCAGTTAATTCCATCTTTTACTCCATAATTTTACAGTAATTACTACCCATTGAGAAGAGCATATATGCAACCTATGAAATTTATTAGAGCATCTACAGCGGGAAGAGGTTTTGTAGCACCGGGGTGCTCCAGCCCCTATATGAATGTTAAGTTGAAAAAAATACCAAGAAAAGAAAAGGGGATTTAGGGATATCAAACTTGGGTCTCTAATCTACTTTCGTGTGAAATTTCATGAAAAGAATACCAAAAAACATATTTGTGGCAAAAAAGACGAAAAATTGCTATGTATAGAAGAAGCTGTTTGGATGGATTTTAGTCCGAGCTGTATTTCCTTAAACAGAGTCCCACGTGTCTGTTGGGTTAATGTTCAACCGAGCTAGTATAACAATCGGAGGCATGAGGCGCACCACATGCCCGGTCCATACTCCCGCAAACATCCTCTAACTTTGCATTCGGTTTATGGGAATTCGGACACGCAAACGCATCCGACATTTTACACCGCTTTGGATAGTAAAAAAAACGTCCCGATGCGTCCATTCAAACGGTTGCGGGTGTTTTATGGCACCGCCATGGAGATTCCCTAAGAGCATCTACAGCCGGGTGTCCCAAACCTGCTTCTAACGCCCGGGCGGACAAGCCGGTTACTGATCGGCCACGAAATTTCGACCCAGACGGGCGCCTTAAACGAGCCTCAAACGCCCGGGCCAGTCCTGTCAGTTTTCTGTTTAAATAGTCTAAACGATCATCAACCGAAACTGGTAGTTTCTAGGGACAGATTAAGAAATTTTCGGTAGTTTTCGGTCAAAATTTTAAAAGTGGTAGTTCTGTGGGACGCCGACCCCTAAACTAGTAGTTTTTTTTGTCAAACACTCCAGAAATTTTTGGTAGTTTTCGGTCAAACAACGTCATCCTAGTTTGAAAATTACGCGCAGATACAATAGCTTCTTAGATGTCGTCGGATATGAGATCCAATGGCTCTCGGATGCCCGTTTCACGGTAGCACCTAAGAGCCGGTAGCACCAGATATTTTCCCCTCGATCTTACTGCATCCAACTATACGTGTCAGGTTCATTCAAAACCTCACTGCAACTGCCTTCGTCGTGAATGAGTCAAAGCAAAAATCAATCTTTTTATTTGCAGCTGCAATGAACTTTTCATGATGGTCTCGTATGAACCGTTCCTGGAGCGTGTCCACATCAAAACCTGCATCAATGTTTACCTTAACGTAGTCATATCTTTGTTTCAACCAAGCGGCTGATCTCACTTCGGCCTTAGGACTGTATGAGATAATATAGTTAGCTGCCAAACATCTCACTGCCATATTAATTTCAGTAGCATTTCGTGTTCCTTCTCTGTGTGTCAACTTACAGTGCTCATACCACAAGTAGCAGGCTGTCATCGGTGTCGCCACTGTTTCTTTCAACTTTGGTAGCCCAAGCAAGCACTTGGACATCTTGCTCAGGAATGCACAACAGATGCTCCAAAGTCACTTCACCTGCCTTGTCGACTAGCAAGGCCTTTTTGATGATCTCATCGATCCCAAGGAGCTTCCAAACCTCCACGTCAGCCTTGCATTCAAATAGTAGGTGTCTTGTTGTATTCGGGCCAAGTTGCACGCAGGGCGGCTCGGGTTTATCTTCAAATGTTTGTTCGTCAAAATAGCACGACAGAGTCCCACGTGCAACTTGGCTGGACAGGTTAAGTTCCAAACTGAGTCCCACGTGTCTGTTGGGTTAATGTTCAACAGAGCTAGTATAACGATCGGAGGCATGAGGCGCACCATGTGCCCGCTCCATCCTCCCGCAAACCTCCTCTAAATTTGCATTAGGTTTGCGTGAATTCCCAGATTTACGACGCCGTTTTGGACAGTAAAAAACGTCCAGATACGTGGAGATGCCCTTTGCTCGCCCCAGCCGCCTGCCCTGCCTTGCCTGTCAAACAAGCGCATGCAAAGTCTCAGGGCTGTGGACCTTTCTTGGCCACGCATGCATCGCAGCAACAACGACCAACGCTGTTCTAGATACATTCATTTCTGCGACGAGTAATTTGGAATGGAGGGAGTAGTACGAGAGTCCAAGTTCACCACCCATGCATGCCTCTTCTTCAGCGAACCAGTCACTTGAGACTTGACCTGCACACACACTTGATTCAGATTTTCAGGCATGCATGCGCGCACTGACGAGATGACGCATGAGTAAGCTGCACGTGGTGCATAGTGGATACGTACAGGTGGCGGTCGTGGCCCCAATTCTTTGACACCATGCATTCAGTTTTGTGCCCAGCTCGGACAAAGCTACACCAACCAGAGTTGACAATGCGCATGTGTGCAGCGTCTGGTCCGGTGTGTGACGCAACAGCTGCGATTTGGGACTCGGCGAGGGGAGACCTTGCTGTGACTAGTAAGCGTGCACGTGCAACGCACGTATAATTCAGAATTTTAATTTCTAAGCTCATAGTTTCAGTCCTCGTATATCTACAAGCATGATGTGCAATGATTTTTGTACTCATTGAGCTGACATCTTGATGATTTATCCTTTGTTGATACAACAAAATGTGTATCTCATCTTACTTCTATGGGGTATACTAAATCAGTACCAAACGCAAGCCCTACCTAGTGCGCACTATCCAAGCATCATGCACATACATGAACTGTCAAAAATCCGCATTTAGATAACATATAAAGGATCACAATAGTTGTTCACTATATCATATGCACATTGTCTTATATATTATGAGATGTAAGATGGTCAAGAAGGTTCAAAGGAATGCAATCAAACAATGTCAAGATGGTCGATCAAGAGTAAATAAAGTGCTAAAAATGTGAAGATCAAATATATCATAGGCTATTTCAAACAATTTAAAGAGGCAAACAAGATGTGTGAGAAACAAATTTACCAACGAAAATACCGTAGAATAGTTGCATGAACTTCAGGACCTCGATACACCACAAATTCAAAAATGTACAATGTGTTTTCCTCCTAACTCGCTCACCCATGCATTAAGGGCATGGAACGCATCCTTCCTACTTCTTTGGATACACAATAATTTACACAATGTAGAGTCAGCTATCCTCCTCACTCTCACCCAGGCATACAATCTGCAAAGCTTCAAATTTATCCTTCCCTGCTGCCATACATGAAACGATGTTCCCGATAGTTACCAACAGATAATATGTCCATACATTATATCACAAAGTAATAAAAAAAGATATTTAGCATATGAACTTGTTGAAGCATTAAATTTTGCATTAAATTTTATACAAGGAAACAGACTGCAAGAGTAGACGCGTATTTTCATGTCTTACATTAGTTACTTAATCATATCCCATAAAGTAACTATGCTGTAACAAGATGCTAACATTCATGTTTCTTCTATGCACATCTCGACTAATGTTCATTAAAAACAAAACATCAATAAGGTAAAACTGAAGGACACAATTTCAAGACCCTTTATTTTAATTTCCAATAGCATGCCAAACCTCACACATATATAACATTTCCAAGATAATATGTCACGTGAAATTGACAATTCTTCATGGAGATACAATCACAACATTAAATGTACATATACTAAAATATAGGTTACCAAATACAACCGGACATGTCAAATAAATATGCGGAATCAAATCACATGCTTG
>NC_057803.1:591656247-591658614 GCF_018294505.1 Triticum aestivum | reverse complement strand
TGATCTCATACCTGAAGCGTGAATGCCAACTATCATTGCATTCATTTCAGTCTCAATGCATGGATGTTCAAAGACATTTGATACACCAGAACAAAAGATTGTCCCATTCATAAATTTTCATGAATGCAGGCAGTGGCGGAGCCAGGAATTTGCACCTTGGTATTCATCGTAAAATAAAGTTATGCAATGCAATTGAAATATATCATCAAATGTACAAAAGGCAAAGAGTCAATGATCACATATCCATAATAGTAATCAAATAGCATTATGGTAATATCTCTAACAGTTAATTTTTATTTTTTTTCAAAAGGAGGCATAAGCTTCGCCATATCGATTAACTGAGAAGATAACAGAGTTTGTGTTAAAATAGACACACTTATAACCAAAAAGTTACTCTTTCATGTTATTGTCCCTAATTTTTTGGCACCCGCAGTGACCCAAACGCTTTGCCTTATTTTTGATTGTGCTAAGAACAATAGGCGGAGGGGTGCTCCTGTGACCAAAAAGTGTTCTATTTGTTTCAAATCATCGAACACACAAGCATTGTGACTTTGTGAGAGATGCCATGGATTTTCTATGATTTTGAAAACAAAAAAACTATGATTTTGAAACGGAAGCATAAGCTTTGCCTCACCGGTTAATCAAACAAAAACCAGGATTTTGAGAATTGAGAAATAGCAAAGGAAATGTACAAAATCTAAGTTTTTGTTTTCACGCAGAGTAGCAGTGTAGTACAATGCTTTGATCAAGAGAATTAGGCAAGACTCGTTCTGAATCAAAGTAGCAGCCATGTTTGGTGTTCAGCGCAAGTGTATATGGGGAGATGATGGCATGGACGCTATTTATTGATTTCCATCTTACAGACATCATTTAATGGCAACCGAATCCGTATATAACCCTGCATGAGTTACTACCTCAGTTATGCTGTATTATACTCCCTCCGTTCCAAATTACTCATCGTGGTTTTAGTTCAAACCACGGTGAGTAAAACCACGATGAGAAATTTGGAACGGAGGGAGTAATATAGTTGATTAGAATGACTAAGCCACCAAGAGTATATGAAATGGACATGGTTGTACGAAATTTATACATAAGCTATACTCTGTTCCCAGAGTTGCAATCAATTAGGTGGAGATGGAACAAAGCCAAATGAGATGCCTGGTGTGGAATTTTCTAGCTGAGAGCCAATCAGTACGGCATCTACTTCCATGTTAGGAGGTACAGTATGCAGTTTTATGTATGATTTGGACATACCATTTTGCAGTGGCGCTGAAGCTTTCCTGGCAGATTTGACAATTAGCCTCACCAATCAAGTTCTTAATTTGTATCATTGAAGAAAAATGAAGGCATGTTACAATGTTGAATGGATAGATAACCATCTAGTATAAACCAAGTAACAGTAAAAATACGTGAAGATGGTACTATCATCCGACATTCAGCGCTGCTCCCATGACTGCAGAATAGGCAGGAAAAGACCGTATCGCATTTGTGCATCCGGTTCCTAGGGGGTGGTTTAGCGGCCGCCTTTATCTTCGCCATGGTTCGACTTCTCTCCTTCGTACAAAATCTACAAAGAGCAGCAGTTATAATCTATCTATCAAATTCTGCAAATATACAACAATTGTATGCACAAGGGTATTCAGATGCATAGTACTAATTAATTATTATTACCATAATAAAAAACACCAAGCTATCATACATCATCCATTGTAAAAGAACCTGAATTTGTAACCACACAAGATAAGATAGCGCACCAATCGTACACATATCATCCAGAAAATGGAATCAAGGAGCACAACAACATGCATGATCCTGCCATGGACAATACACCCAGGGGGTGATCTGGCCAAGAAATCGTGTGAAGGCCCCATCCATACCCTAGTGGAATTGATAGATTTGATTTAACAAGACAGAGAATTGATGCCGCGGTGGATGAGAAAGAAACAACCTATCTAGCTGCTCATGCATACCTCATAGGGAAGGAGGAGATTGGATGGCCGGACGAAGACCGGACGTGGTGGACACAACAACAAGATGTCTCAGGGCCAGAGGAGGAAGGGGAAAGGCAACGACGATGGGGTGGAGACCAAGGCAGCAGCAGGACGTCCGCCTCCATGCCCTTGTGCTGCACCTGGGCGCGCTCGTGATAGTCTTGCTCGTCGGTGAGCGCCCGGTCGAGCACCAAGAGCAGCCTACTCCCCATGCCCCCACCGGGCACGGAGATGGTTGATGCGGCTGTGGGTGAGTCGGAGCGGGGCGAGGGAGAGGAGAGAGATGGTGGTCGCCATTTCCGCCCTCTGCCGCGCGCTTGTCGTGGGGATGAGAGAAGACGGAAGCATGTGAGATCCCCTCCTGCGTCGCGTGGGG
>NC_057803.1:591630668-591655690 GCF_018294505.1 Triticum aestivum | reverse complement strand
GTAGTTATTTGTTGAAATGTCTAGAAAGACAAATATTTATGAACGGAGGGAGTAGTATATATATCCTCGATCAACTCCTCACTGCCTCAATGCTTGACTTGTTTGCTTAAAATTTGACTGCTGCTCCGGCCGTACGTACTAGTAGTCTAGTACTACGTAACCGTATCGAATCCATGCATGCATGCATGCATGCATGCTCTCACAGTTTGCTGCACTAGCTAGCACTAGAATTCGATTTTTAGATCGTGTGTGTGTCTGGCAGCGGCATGCATGCAATGCACCATCGCATCGTTGTTTCCCTGGAAAACTCCGGAACGCCGCCACTCTTTCAGACAAGACAAGCTAGCCAACCTCGGACACTCCGTTCCCACGAACGAGATGTACTAAGCTACCTGGCGAGAGTTAACAATGGCATGCACCAGATGAAATTTACGTAAAGTACGTAATTTCCTGCACTAAACTCTATCGTTGTCTGCTGCGGTAAGCAAACAGGCGAGAGTCGCCGATCGAGAAGCTAACTAACTAATGAGAGAATGGCGCACGCGAAATACAGTATATATATGGTTGAGACTTGAGATATCGAATTAAACTAATTAGCCAGACGTTTAATCAGATCAACATGTGAAACTCCGAAGACGTACGTAGACGATCGAGCTGGGCCAGTTCGATCATGTCTTCAAAAGCAATGTCTCTACGTAAGTACGGGATACATACGCGTCTCAATTTTCCGTTCTACGTTCACATTTTTGTCCGCAAAAAAGAGGCTACATAGCCTGGCCTTGCTTCCATATATAGCATATCGTCTCTGTTGTAAGCTACTACAGCTAGCCAGTGACACGGACTCAAAGGAGTGAAGCACGTACGCTCCTCACTCGGACTCAGATCAGAGTACGTACGTCATGCATGCATGCACATTGGTGCAAGCAAAATCAAACAGAGATCTCGAGAGGCTGACAGTGTAAGCACCAGCATGAAGGTTAAGATCGAGAGCTCCAAGATCGTCAAGCCGCTGTACGAGGACGGCGAGGCGCCGGAGCGTGCGCAGTGGGTGCCGCTTTCCGTGTTCGACAAGGTGACGTACGGGGAGCACGTCGCCATCATCTTCGCGTTCCGGCCGCCGAACCCGCCCAACAGCGAGGTCGAGCTGGGCCTGGCCAAGGCGCTCGCCGTGTACCAGGAGTGGGCCGGGCAGATCGGCGACGGTCCCGACGGGCGCCGGTCGGTGCTACTGAACGACGCCGGGGCGCGCTTTGTGGAGGCCAAGGTGGACGCGCCCATGGCGGTGTCCGTGCCGTCCGGGCCGTCGCCTGAGGTGAGGCGGCTGCACCCGAGGATCGACGACGGCCCTGTGGAGCTGGTGCAGGTGCAGCTGACTCGCTTCTCCTGTGGGTCGCTGGCCGTGGGCTTCGCAGGGCACCACCAGATCGCCGACGGGCAGGCCACGGCCAACTTCCTGGCGGCGTGGGGCCTCGCTACGCGGCAGCTCCCGGTGTCGCCGCTCCCGGTCTGCGACCGCGGCACCCGGTTCGCGCCGCGCGAGCCGCCGCTCGTGGAGTTCCCGCATCGGGAGGTGGAGTACAGGGCGCCGGCACCAAACACGATGGACGAGAAGGAGGAGATCGGCTTTGGCGCGGCGGGGCACGACAAGGTGAAGGTGCACATGATGCACCTGAGCAAGGATTTCGTGGCGCGGCTCAAGGCGCGGGCCTCGTCGGGGCTCCCGCCATCGCGGCGCGGCTACACGACGTTCCAGAGCGTGGTGGCGCACCTCTGGCGCGCGATCACCGCGGTGCGCGGCCTGGGCGCCGACGTGACGACCAAGGTCCGCATCTCCATGAACGGCCGGACGCGCATGCGCCCGCCCATGCCGCGCGACTACTTCGGCAACGTGGTCCTGTGGGCGTTCCCGCGCACGGACGCCGGCGACCTCATGTCCCGGCCGGTGGGCCACGCGGCGGAGCTCGTCTACCGCGCCGTGGCGGACGTGGACAACGCCTACTTCCGGTCCTTCGTGGACCTTGCCTCCTCCGGCGTTGTGGAGGCTGAGGGGCTGGTCTCAACGGCGGACAGCGAGCAGGCGGTGCTGTGCCCGGACCTGGAGGTGGACGCGTGGCTGGGGATCAACTTCCACGGCCTGAATTTCGGCGGCGGCGGGCCCTTCCGCGTCATGCCGACGTACTACCCCATGGAGGGCAGCCTGTTCCTGGTGCCGTCCACCCTGGGCGACGGCAGCATGGAGGCCTACGTGGCCCTCTTCG
Organism: Triticum aestivum; assembly: GCF_018294505.1. Classification (NCBI taxonomy): domain Eukaryota; kingdom Viridiplantae; phylum Streptophyta; class Magnoliopsida; order Poales; family Poaceae; genus Triticum; species Triticum aestivum. The sequence goes on along the minus strand of NC_057803.1, from coordinate 591,653,432 downwards.
ACGACCACCTTGCGGAGTTCAAGAGGATATGCCACAAGATCGATTAGCTTGCAAGCAGGTCACGAAACTTAATAATCATAGAAATACAAGGGGCCTAATTATGCAACAGAATATGTATTTCGGTGATCAATCCCTGTACTTGCTCACTAGCTATGTAGTGCCGCTATAGTTTAACAATTCGGATATCAAACGACCTCTAAATGCGATGAAATTTGACAAACGGTTTATCTATAATATATTAAGACCACACGTCAACTTTCAACCCATTTCGAAGACGTTTTATTCCCACTTAGAAAATAATTATTAGGCGGTGCAAATGTGGATGGTCTCAGAACGGGCAACAACGTCAATGGGGGAGAACCGGCAACTATGAATGTATCCAAACCGACAACTATGAACGTATCCTCCGGAGACACACCTCCATACACCCACCGACGATGCTGCAAGCACCACCGAAACGAGGACTAGACGGGGAGAATTTTATTCCATCTTCAGGGAGCCGCCGCCGTCCCGTTTTTTTGAATATGACACAAACCCTAACAAAACTTGAAGAAATATCTAAAAATGGAGCCCCTCTCACGGCAAGGGCCGGGATCCACTCTGCTCTTATGGCCCTAATTAAGGCCACCGGAGACAGACGAACTGACGGCGGCGCCGACAGGAGGCAAGGAAACCTTAACTTTTTAGGGGAGACGGCAGCTATAGGTTGCTTCTTGACGAGTTCTGGTGAATCCTAACTGATCATGACGCAAAATTCGTTCTGATTAGCTAGGTAATCTAGTACGTACTTACCAGCTGGGTAGTGCAAACTGTGAGATGAAGAGTAGAACCAAAGCAGCAGTCAAACTTTAAGCAAAGCAAGTCAGGCACTTAGGTAGTGAGGCCTAGCTACAGCTAGCTAGTGGACTATAGAGGAGCAATAGATGAAGAGTCGCGTCACGCCGACTTGATTTGACCCGTAGCCAAATACGTACGCATGCAAACATTTCCAGCGCAAACGCATGCAATCTCGTCCGGCCGCCGTAGCCAAGTCATCTGGAGCTCGCTCAAGTCCAAAGCCAGGCGCATGCAGTCTCGTGGATCGTGTGCTGGTGAAATCGTGACAGGACATGCATGCAGCGGCCGCTAGCCGAGTCCCAAATCGCAGCTGTTGCGTCACACACCGGACCAGACGCTGCTCACGTTCACCATTCATCAACCTAGCTAGTAGCTAGGTGCATCGTCAACTCGAGTTGGTGTAGCTTAATTTGTCCGATCTAGGCACAAAACTGCACGCACGGTGTCAAACCGGTACGTGGCTCTCCTCGTAAGTGGTCTGGTCAGTCCGCGCATGCCTGAAAAATCTGAAATGAGTGTGTGTGCAAGTCAAGTCTCAAGTCACTGGTTGGCTGAAGAAGAGGTAGGGGTGAACTTGAACTCTGCAGGTACGTATCGTTGGTCCTTGTTGCTGCGATGCGTGGCCAAGAAAGGTCCACAGCTGTCAGACTTTGCATGCATGCATTTGTCACTCATGGCAGGCCGGACCAGCAAAGAGAACCTAGGGCATCTTCAACGCCGATGCGTGGCCAAGAAAAGTCCACAGCCCTTAGACCGGGTGTTGGGTCTGGCCGAGGTTCCTTCCTCCTTAGCTTCCTTGGATTCCTCCGCCTTCTTCACGTTGCGTGCGAGACCGATACATTTGAAATGACACATCACAGAGATTCCTCGTTATTGCTCGGTGGCCAACTTCGTAAGAAGGTTGGTTTCTGCAAAGAGCTTGGTGGTAAAATCAAAGAGGGTATCCATCTTACTGTAGAGACTATTCACCTTGGCTTCGAGATCTTTGCTCATCATCCAATAAAAATCAATCTCTGGACCAATTGTATTTGCACATGGTTTGGAGACTTTCTCAAGTTCATTGATCTTTTCCTTGATCTCATCGGGCGTTGTCACTTCCGTCTCGGGGTCGCGTGGTCCCATCCCCCGTGCAAAGGAGAGGAGGAGGCGCTCGCGGCCTGTCACAAGGCCCGATCCAAGGCGCGGCATGCAAAACCTGTGCCACCCTTGATCGGCCTGCCCAATAGAAGAAGGTGGGTAGGATGAGATGCAGCCACGCACGCTTCTATGCCAACGAGAAAGCCAAGATCGTCACTGCCACACTAGTCGCCTCTTGGGCCCCAGCTGCTCCAGCCGACACCGAGTTTGCCCACTCTGATGTGTCCAATGAGGTGTTTTTCAGGACTCCTTAGATTAATTAGTTTATTAAATATTGTATATTTCCATGTCAAATGTAATGGTGGATATCTACTTATATTTAAGATGTTACATTTTGATGACGTATATGTCCATTAACGACTTGTGATCAATTGCCAGCAAACTGTGTTTGTGGCTTCACCGTTCCCGTGACGCTTCCATGGGCATTCTGAACAATAGCTTGTGCCGGGGCAATGTGGTTGGCCCAAGAGAGGTTGACGTTTTTGAGGTAGATGTCATGGCATGGCACACTCTTGCTGCACATATCTTGATGGCCTCTCGTTCTGAGGACGTCCCCTGGATGTCGATGAATCGAGCGTCTGTTATGGCCACACCACCATCCTGCAAAGGCAAAAGCAATATATAGGGTTTCGTTCAATTTCAGAAATTGTTCCCTTCTTTATTTAAGGCAACCATTGATCAAGTGGTGGTGCGGACAGTATCCCTCACCTGTGGTGGACAGTTTCCTTGGGGGCAATAGAACTGGTCGATATCGATAGGCAACCGGACGGCAGTCATTCTGAGTTTGATGAAAAGGAATCCGGTTGCTAGTGCCTTGCCATCCCTGTATCCATTGAATCATACCATATGTATATATTAGGGGATATATATACCTACTATATATGGTTTGCAGGTAACCTATGATATGTACATGGAACATGCATGTGTATGCATGCCACCGTCAGTAACTATATCTTTAAACACATGCAAGGCACAACCATGTACGTACTAGTAGATGCTTGTTTTTTGACGTGAACAATAGGAGCTGATCTGCCTTTGCATTATAGAAGAAAGAAGTCATACATGTACAGAAACGGATCGACCATCAGTAGATGCATGTTACCTGCCTACCATCAGTAGATGCATGTTACCTGCCACGATTTGATCCTCACACCGGTCGTGGTATTGAAGAAGCTGCAGTTGGACACTGTAATTTTTTCCACCAGCGTTGGGCCGTCAGCAACACCTCCAAGACTTCCCACACTACATACGTAGATACAGAATACAAAAAGGTCAACGTATGCTACTCACTAGAGAAGGTTATGAGCATGCACGTGCGTGCATTAATATACTACTCCCTCTCCGTCCTATAATATAAGACTTTTTTGATGGTCAATGTATACTACCGTCGAAAAATATCTTACATTATAGGACGGAGGGAGTATAATATACGCATGGGTGTGGTATGTATGTATGTATGTTTGTTTGTATACCTGATGCCATGACCAGGCCCGCAGGTGGTGTTGGTGACGTTAACATTGGTGGTTCCCGATAGAATCGACACACAATCATCACCTGCATGCACAAAATACCTACGTTCGAGGCCAGACAGAGTGCAATATATACTAGTACCATCTGAAGGAAGGAGGGTGGTTGTCGATCCTTACATACCGGTGTGCATAGAGCAAGACGAGATGTTTACATGGTTGGAGGAGCCCATATTGATCCCGTCCGTGTTGGGGCTGTCGCCCGGCGCCGTGATGGAGACGTTGTGCACCTGCACCTGCGTGCACTCGTACATGATCATGTTCTTTTCGGCGCCGTCCTTGAGGCGTATGTTGGTCACCCGTAGATTGTTGCAGTGCGCGAACGACAGCGACTGCGAGAGGGGTCTCTATTTTAGTTGGACAATGGGAGGAAGTATTGTGTGTCTGTAAGTGCACGCTTACATACCCTTGGCCGGTCATTGCATTTTTGTCAATACGAGAGAGATATCAGATCAGATTGTTGCAAATATATGGAGATAAATATATATATTGAAGAAGCAACAGCTATACTCTATATATTTGGGGCTTAATTACCTTTTGGTTGTAGCAATCCCACCACTGGGCGCCTCGCCCGTCTATCTGGCCGCTCCCATTCACCGTCAGGTTATCGACGCCATAGAAGGTCAGGACGTCTGATGGCTTTAAATAGAAGGAGTTTGGCGCCACCACGTCGCCCTCCAGCTGCACAAACACTAACCTCAATTCCAGTATGCTCTTATATTTCTTTATGAAGGGAGTACTACACAATTAAAAGATAGACTATTCAGAGTGGACCGATCGTCAAGTCAACCGACCTGTACGGTGATGGGCGACTTGCAGGGTCCGTTGAACCTCGTCTGGTTCAGCAAGAATGTCTTTCCTTTCCTGCGGGGATGTACGTACATGATCACCTCGCTGCTGTGGCTGCTGCAGGCTACTTTCCATGTCTCCTCGAACGCCTTCCAACGCACAAATAAGCAAAAGATTAACTATCTGAATCTGATGGGCAACATACATGATAACGATTTCAGAATCATAGATAAAGGTTATGGTGTTCCAATTGTTACCTCGACATCACTCGTCGCGCCGTCCCCAGCTGCATGGAAATCCATGACGCTGTACCATTGTCCTTGCTGCACTCCGGCGGTCGATCTAACTGCGGCCATTGACACAAGGAGCAGCAGCAGCACGAATGAGACATGTTGTGCTGCAGTCCTCTGCCGTTTTCAATCAAGAGTATACATACACAGCTGATCGGAACAAAATTTACACATGCATATATACTTTTGAGATATTGAGCTGATGAAACCTACGCATACCATGGTTGGTAGTACCACCAATATGATCAGCTGTGGCACACTCTCCTGATTTGATCGAAGAAGAGCGCTAGGAACGATGTGTCTCAACGAACTATCGTGGTAAGCAACCAATCTTGTGTGTATTTATACATGCTGTAAATTAATGGGTGAAATCAACGTGATGTTTTTTGGGGGGTTTTCTCGGTTAATTTGAAAAAGAGGATAGCTGTGTACGAGCGTACCTGCAAGCCAAAAATATCACGCGATTATTTAGCACATCGATCTGCATTTGTGTGTTGACATAAATACGCCCAGGGTAATTGATTTACAACCAAAATTTGGCTAGCCAACGTGTTGGCAAATTTTTTTTTTGAACATAGTACAAACGCAAGCGCTCATATACACGCGCATACATTCATCCCTATGAACGCATACACGCACACCCTACCTCTATGAGCACCTCCGAAAGACTAAGCCGGCATAACATCTTGAAATTTACGAAGTCACCGAAGGGACCTCGTCGTCGACGGGAATATCTCCTCCCACTGAATGCGCATCGTTGGAAATCCTGAAATAAATCCAGGAATAAATGCGAGCACCAGGACTTAAACCATGGTGGGCTGGGATACCACAGTCCCTCTAACCATCCAACCACAGGTTGGTTCGCACATGTTGGCAATTGCAAGACTTGCCATAAGTTGATAACTTTATATTAGGTTGACAAAATTGCCAAAAATGATAAATTGAACACAACGCTCATATATATACGTACATATATTCATCCCTATGAACGCACATATGCACACCATATCCCTATGAGCACCTCCGAGAGACTGAGTCGGCATATGATCTTGATACCATAGGCGCCTCGTAGTTGACGAGAACGTCTCCTCCCACGGAACGCGCATCACCGAAAAATGCACCAGGACTTGAACCCTGATAGGCTGAGGATATCACTGTCAGAATCAAATATGTTAGGTTGACAAAATTGTAGAATATTGACATGTCAATTTTTGGCATCAAACCAATCATCATTTTCATTTTTATCATCAAAATATAAAAAGACCAAAGGGGCAGATCCAATTAATCTTAAACATCAAACCACTCAACATGTTTAACATGCAATTAATATCATAAAAATATCAATGTTTGTGCTAACCACATAATTAATGTGTAACTAATTTTCTATCAAATATAAACATGCAATAAGGTGAATTGGTATCCTACCTAATATAACTTTTATATTAACATGCATTGCACGTACACATTTATTAGTTATCAAAATGTCACCGCACCCCGCCAGGAATGAAAGTAATTAAAGAGAATTGAGTGGCTGCAAGCATGCACATATTGGAGGTCTCTAAAAGCAAAATGAACAGCTCGGATCGCGCAGCCTGTTCAGTTAGCATCTTCTAAGCTAATGTGTCATATTAGCCCATCACGCATGAAGAAGGTCGCCGCTCAGGAGGAAAGTGAGAATTGGTTATGCGCAGGATGGTGCCTCCACCACCGCCAGGATGGCGGCTTCCACGGGCCGGAGCCGGCTGGGTTGGAAGGTTTAGGCCAGTCGACGAGGAAATCAGCCAGCGCCTGGGATTTGACAGCCGTGCGAGGTTCGTAGAAAATCGTGTGGGCAGCCAGCTCGATGGCCCACATGGTGACCCGGCCAGTGGCGTCCCGGCGGCCGATGATCTCTCCGAGAGGAGCCATGCTCACCACGGTGATGAGTGCTCCTAGAAGTACTGCTTCAGCTTGTTGGAGGCCAGATACACACCGTAGCATATCTTCTAGTAGTGGGGGTAGTTTTGCTTGGAGAGGGAGAGCATCTCGCTCAGATAGTATCATAGTACACGGGCCGCTAGACCGGCTGCGCCTTGCCTCCTCCGGGCGCTCCACCACTAGCACCACGCTGACCACACGGGTGGTGGCCGCAATGTACATTAGCATGGGCTCCTTCCCTGCCGGCGCGGCTAGGACATGTGCGATGGAGAGCATGCACTTGAGGTCACTGAAGGCTTCGTCCGCCTGCGGGGTCCAGTTGAACGCGGTCGTCTTCTTCATCAGCTGGTACAAGGGCAAAGCCCTCTCGCCCAACCGGCTGAGAGAGGCCATGCAATCGGTGAACTTCTGAGCTTCGCGCAGTCAAGCTGGCTTGCGCACGCGCTCGATCGCCTTAATCTTCTCGGGGTTGGCCTCGATGCCACGCTCTGAGACGAGGAAGCCACGGAGCTGGCCAGGTGGCACGCTGAACACGTACTTCTCCGGGTTCAGGTTAATCTGGTACTCGCGCAGGTTGGCGAACGTCTCCTTGAGGTTGTCTAGGAGGGTGAGGTGATGCACTAGGGGAAAAAAGGGCTTAGCCACAAATTTAGTTGGTGGCGCCTCATTTTCAATCCACGTCATCACTATTTTTTTAATAGTGGTGGCATTGGCATATTTGGTACGTCACCACTATATCATTACTGGTGGCATGTCACTAAAAATCTATGCCATTGCTTTTTTTTTTGCGGGTTAAAAATCTACGCCATTGCTATTTGGATCCAACAGCCTACCGGATCGCAAGTTAGTGATGACGTGTAACTTTTTGTCTAAGAGCAAATATTTTGCTATGGATGGTTGATTACAACTTGGAGGACCAATTTTTTTCTTCTTCTGAAACACAAGATCAGTTTCTTATTGATTGTATTTGGCTGCATATCTCACTGGAGTTAAGGAGCACTATAGCTCTGGTCACCCAAGACATATGATTCCTTGTAAACCAATCGCAACTATAAACTATTTTTCCCATTTTATTTTGTTTTTCTGAAATGTTCTGCAATTGGATCACTTCATGTATAATTGAACTTTCCATCTCCATTATGCTACAAGTGCAGACCCTCTACTAGTCAATTTTTTTGCTAGATATGTGTTGTTATGCTACAGAAAGGAAAAACGACTTGGCTATGTGTTGGGGATTTATTTATTCCCAACCTTGCATAATACTCCCACAGTAAAGAAATTTATTTTTTGTGTTTTGTTTACTGCGTTACGCTCTTATATTTTTTTTACGTAGGGAGTACGTGCGTGGGAAATCATGGATTCCCTTATATGTGTATATCTGTTTCCGACATAGGAGTGTTGGACCATTCATTATTTCCGGGATCTCCAAAAGAATATGGCGCCTAAGGACCAGCTTCTTTTGGCTGTTGGTGGTGCTGTTTCTTGTAGCCAAGCCAAGCCAAGCCATCGTGGGGCTGTTTCTTGTGTGAACCATTAATAAGCTAGCCAAGCCATGCATCGTGGGGCTGTTTCTTGTGTGAACCATTAATAAGCTAGCCAAGCCATGCATCGTGGGGCTGTTTCTTGTGTGAACCGAAATTCCAAGACTAGCTTGCATCGTCTATCTATCTATCTATCTATAAAAAGGACCGGACCGGACCCGTCGACCTCAGTCTCCTCCATGTTCCTTTGCTCTAGTGAGCGAGCGAAACCTTTTTGCCCAAACCAGTTGAGCAATCCATGACTGACGCGGCCGTGTGACGTGCCAAGCATCCATCTTCATACCCCTGACTCGTATCAATGGCATGTGCTATGTGCGTTCCATTTGATCTTAATTTGCCATCGTGGTCTTGCCCTCTTCACTGCTGGCCAATGCAGTGCACATGCATGGCGCTGGTATGATCCAGTCGGGAAGCACAAGGACACTGACACCACCCACGGCCATCTTCGGTCCGCTGCTGGCTATTTCCTTGTGTTTTGCCCATCAGTTCATCCCGATCTTGTCTGCAGCCTCCGATCCCTGCCCTAGAGAACCTCATCGACATACGCCGGCCTAGCCCTTTGATCTTCGAACCCCAAGTTTAATCTTGGATCTTGTTTCCTTTCAGTAGATTAGATGGGTTAGTTGGTTTTTTATTAGACTAGCAAAAAGATCCGTGCATTGCAACGGGAGAAAAAAAACCACACACTTTTAATTTATAAAAAAAATCTATTATCTGAGAACTTGTAGCTACGGCCCAAACAAAGATGGTCTTAACCTATAAAAGCGCAGTTTAAGATTCTACATGTGTTCTATTTCAACATGGCTTGCATGTAGATTTAATCCATACAAAGAAACGGGTAAGATCATGCATTTATTCATGTCAAGTTCAAGAATCACCAACTTAGGGTAACTCTTGAACACTTTTTTCACATGCATATTTCTTAAATACATGAAGAGTTGTTAAAAGATACATGATTTTTCAATCATAAAAGGAGATTTTTTTTTGTCTGGAAAAGAACATTTTTTGTATGGTCTCCTGTGGACGCAGGTACTTGCGCCCCTATTTCATCACTATTTCTTGCCATACATGTCATAGGTATTGGTCTCTGTTTCATCACTATTTATATCTTATCAAACTTGTCTTTTATTTTATTTTTTGTCATGCATGCCTCCTTTTTACCTTTTTTTCATGCATCTCCTCTCTTTTTTCTTCTTATATATAGGAGAATAGCGCAACATCTCATCTTTATCGGACCTCCTCCGCATTTTCCCTTTTATTTCTTTTATAGCGGACATCCCATCTTTATTGGGTCCTTCTTTTATTTCTTGTCATGCATATCCTTATTTTTTGGGTGTCTCTAGCAAATTTATCTTCAATTTCATGTTCAATCCTGATTTTGCTGAGGTGTTCATCCACAATCTGAACTTGTACCGGTATGAAAAAAGACGGATAATGCATTGTTGATTAACATTACAGCCTAAATAGTATTTTTAAAATTGTTAACAGGAAAAATAACATCATATTCAGATTCTACATATTTTTCTAGTCAAATTCCATATATAACATGTTAAATTTGGAGTTACGGTTTAAAAGATATGAGTATTTTAAAAAACATTTAATATGTATTGCGAATTTAATGTCAAAAATATTAGGGGGTTTTCTATAAAATAAGAAAACGGATTAAAAATACCTATTTCTTTTATTAGTAGGTATAGATTATAGATTAATAACACTCATCTTTTGCTCGTTAGTTATACCATAATGAGATATATTCTCTTTGTGTTCCCATCGAGAATGATGAGGGTGTAAAAATCATTGTTCCCAAATAGTTCCGGTTGAATCGAAACATGGATGTATGTTCTTGCCAAGGTCTGTGTTGCTCCCTTATAGTTTTCGTACTTGCCCTACCGATGTTTTTCCTTAAACTGGAAACTACAACGTAACTTGATAGGTGCCGCAGCATCTGTGTTTTCGAGTCATAGAACCTGTTCAAACATTGCAAGTTGCGTAACATGTTGGAATTATCTTAACCGCTTATTGACTGAAATCAGTTCTTTTTTAGGGCATCTCCAAAAAGAACACTCAAACCGCCCGCATACAGTCGGATCGTCTTCTTTAGGGTATCTCCAAAGTGAACCCTCAAACCGTCTGGATTGTGCGGTCCGCCAGACGTGTTATGACACCCTACACGAGCATGTATCGATCGGCCGAGCGGTCCGGACGTACTTTTTCGGAGAGCAGACACGTAGGACTCTGACACCTAGCCCATCAAAAATCCCTCTCAGACACCATGCCTCCATCCTTCCATTTTCTCTCGTTGCCTTTTTGTCTCTTGCCTTTGCCGTCACTCCACCACCATTGCACACCCCTGCTGGTACCCGACATGTCCGTCACCTCCAGCTGTACACCCGGGATCCAAGCCGGTTCTTCTCTATTGTCGGGACGAGCCTTTCCTCCGACCACCACTCAGGTACCGTCCGCTCCTACGCTGCTCACCATGCTCGGCAAATATCCGTTGAATTGGCTAAGCTAATTTTTTTGTCCCTTCTTCTTTGAAGCAATGGATTCAGATACATAGTACATATATGAGCACTATGTTGAGTCGTCAGACGGCTTGTCAGACGAGAAGAGCTACACGGATGAGATGGCGATGATGCAGACTGTCCTTGGAGAAGAGGAGCGTGCGGAAGAGCATGTTCTCAATTTCAAGGGATTGATTAAGGATCATCGAGTGCTCAACCGCAATAGGGCGTGCGACCATTTGACATTGATGTCTGGATACTTTGCCCCCCAATGCCCTCTTCGCTGACAATTTCCGCCGCCGGTTTCGGGTGCACAAAATTTTCTTCGATCGTACCATGGGGTCCGGTTCTTTGATGACTACTTCATCTTGAAGAAAGACACCGTGGGAAGGATTGGATTTTCTGGTTATCAGAAGCGCATGGCCGCACCACGGATGCTTGCATATGGCACGACCGCTGATTCGTGGGACGAGTATCTACTGATGTCTGAGAGCACATGTGGAGATTCAATGGTCAGGTTTGCAACTGTCGTGGTCTTGGTGTTTGGACCTCTATACCTGAGAGAACCAAATGGCGCAGACACCGAGAGGCTCTTAGCAATATCGGAAGCAAGTGGGTGGCCAGATTTGCTCGGATCTCTTAACTGCATGCATTGGAAATTAAAGAACTGCCCAAAAGTTCTACAAGGGCAATATCAGGGCCATGTTAAGAAGTCCACCATCATTCTTGAAGCTGTTGCATTACATGAACTTTGGATTTGTCATGTTTTCTTTGGCATACTCGGATCTCACAACGACATCAATATGCTACATCGATCACCATTGTTTGTGAGGCTAATTGGAGGAAAAACTCCTCTTTGCCACTATACTGTCAATGGACATGAGTACAACATGGGTTATTGTCTGATTGACAGTATCTGTCCTCCGTGTGCTACCTTTGTCAACACCATCTCTAACCCAGTTGGCCAGAAAAAGGCTCCCTTTGTCCAAAGACAAGAAGCGGCTAGAAAGGATGTTGAGAAGGCATTTGAAGTCCTGCCGGCACGTTTTGCAGTTGTTCATGGACCAACTAAATAATGGGATGCAGAGACCTTGTGGGAGGTGAAGGCCTGTTGTGTGATTATGCACAACATGATCGTCGAGGATGAGGATGACGTCGCTGCCGTAAGTCTTGAATTTGAGAACGTGGGTGATCCTATCAATCTTCTTGATCAGAATCCGACCACACTTAAAAAATTTGTTAAAAGACATCAACGTATCTGGCATTGAGCAACTCATGAGCAACCCAAGGAAAATCTGATCGAGCATTCATGGACGGTTAAAGAGGGCAATAATATTTGAGCGTAATATTTGAACTTATTTAAGTACAACTACCGCTATATTTGAACATTTGAAATATAAGTCTTATGCTCCTACTCTCTCCACTCCTAAATATAAGTCTTTTTAGAGATTGCAATACGAACTACATACGGATATATATAGACATATTTTAAAATGTAGATTCACTCATTTTGCTCCGTGTGTAGTCCGCATTGGAATCTCTAAAAATACTTATATTTAGGGACCGAGTGAGTATTTAGGAACATAGGGAATACGGAGTGCACATCAATTAATGCGCTACAGTACAAGTTGAGAATGGAATAAAAGCACGCAGCAATCAATCAATCAATCCCGTGCTTATACAACCAACCATTCTTTTGTTTTCCATTTCCAACTTCCTTCTGATGAGATCAGTACAAGGAAGGCTCAATGCTTCTCACTCTATTTTCTTTTTCCAGCGAAATCATCATCAATCATCAAAACAAAAATCCGAGAAATATGGCACAACCATACCATATTACTACTACCACATACTAAATCACACACACACACACACAGACAAACCCCTTTATTGTCGGCAAGCAAGCAGTTGATCATGGTGTAGGTGATGGAATGAAAATCCTGACAACGATCACTGTGGGGTGCACATGGGGGCTCTGCCTTGGAAGCACGCGATGAAGGCGGGAGGGATGTACCCGGTGAAGCTGTTGTAGCAGGTCCAGGCGCTATCTCCAAGGCATTTCAGGTCGCTGATCTCTAGGCCGATGCAGTGGTTCTTGCTGGGCTCCTCCTTATCCTTGGCCAAGCATTCGCCGGCGGCGGTGACGAAGCATGGCGTGAAGGTAAGCTCGTCGGTGACTACATTTTCGGCGAAGCACGCCAGTGCGCCGTCGGCGACGCAGACCATCTCTTCGTTGGTAGTGCTTTATGCGACACACAGATTATCCTGTGTCAGTACTTACTTTTCACGTGCCCTCTCTGAAATGAATGAACTGTAGAAAAGTAGGTACTGACCTTATGCCGACACACAGATTATCCTGCGTCAGCAGCGCCGGCTCCGGCGCCGGTGTGGTGGAGCCGCCTGCTCCGCATATGAGCAGCACTAGGACAATGAGCGACTGCTTGATGATGGCCATCGTCGGGCTTTGGTTTGTTGGGTTGGTTGAAGAGGCTCACTTCTGCATCAGATGAGATATATTTATAGGGGGTAGGAGCAGAGCAGAGGCAGAGCGTAAAGTTTAGATTTTCGTGATTGCGACACAAGCCCAAGCTAAGCGCAACTCCAACGCACGATCCTAAACGGACATTCCTTTCATCCGCTTTTCGTTTGTTTGGGACAGGAAAACGGACACATTCGTCCGCTTGCAGTTGTACTTGCGGCGGTCGGTGCGTTCAACGGGCCAACCGCACCTCAAATGGCCTGCCTCGTCGGACTTGAATTTAAACCAAAAAAACAAAAACATATTAAAAATAACTTAAAACATAAATTTAAACATTCAAACGTCCACATTACCCAAGTTCAGCACATAAACATAAAAAAAAATAAAACATAGAAAAAAGATAATGGCCGCTTCATGGCCGCCTTCGTCTTCTGTGCCCCCATGGCCGCTGTTTACTCCTCCTAGTCATCGTCTCGAGTGAGGTCGGCATACGAAGGTTGCTGCCAAAGGTAGGCTGGTGGCCCCTGGCAGACTGGAGGCGCCGGCGGCGCCTCCACTACCTCCTCCCGTGGCTCCTACTCCTGCTCTGGTGACCGCGGCGGCGTGGCTGACCATGGGCCGACACCCATCGAGTCGGCCATCTCCGGCGCCGTGCATGAGCAGCTCCACCGCTGGCCCACCAGACGAGGGTTCCACGCGGCGACGGGCGGCTCCTCCAAGACCTCCTCCTGCACCTCCTCCTTGACGTCGAGGTCCAGCTCCGGGATGGCCACATCGCCGGCCACGGAGAGGGCCAGCGTGGTTTCTAGGCCATGCCATTACCGCTCGTCGCACGTGTTCATGGAGTCCTCCATGATACGCCTCATGAGATGGGCCTCCTCCTCTCGGTCATGGGCGGCGTCGGTGGCAGGGACGGAGACGAAGAAGGCGTTGGCGTGATGCCGTGCACACGCCTACGGCCCCGCATTTGGGGAGGGCTGTCAGCACGAGGAGGACGCGGGTGGCGCGGTCTCGGAGGACGACTGACAGAAAAAGATTGCCGCCGCAGGTCATGCTCGTCGCGGAGCCACATATCCCACAGCGGCGCATCTACGACGTCGTCTAGCAGATCCGATGGCAGGCGGGCGCATCATCAGTTCATCTCCAGGCGGCGGGCGCGCCGCTCACGGGCACTGGAGGGATGGGCACATGGTTGGCGGAGAGATGCCAGTTGTTCAGCAGGTGGACATCTCCCCACGGCAATGGCGTCGCCGTCTCCCAGTAGCGCTAGCAGACGTCGACGTGGATGTACGGCCTGTCCCGATGCCCGGCCGCCGTTAGCGCGATCTCAAAAGCTGGCGGGGCAGGCGGTGCGGGCTAGAGGAGATAGGCCGGCTAGGAAGTGGAAGCTGTGGACTGGCCGGTCCATGGCTTCCAATTTAAGAAGGACGACGACCAAGCGTTGTGTGACTAACAACCGGGGCCCGCCGTGTGAGCGCATTTACTTTGGGCAGTGGACGTAGGTGGACGGTCGCCACGCGTCCCTGAGACAAGCGACGAGCAAGCGCGTGCCCGTCCATTCCACGTCCATGTGGATGCAAACCGGGCTCATGTTTGTGTCGGAAATGGGACGGGCCGTATACCAAACGGGAAAAAATGCAGATGCAGCCGCGCGTTGGGCCGATCCATCCATCCGTTTTGGCCCAAACGGACAACCGGGAATAGTTTGGAGGTTTGCGTTGGAGTTTCCCTAACACTTATAGCTTAGATTTTGGCAAAAGCAACACTACAATAAGCACAAGGAAAAGGAAAAGGAGGCCATACTAGTTTAGATTTGGTTGGTGGAAGCGACTTTAGGCACTCTACGATCGGGTACGGGATCGGGACCCAAAGATGTTGTTGTGCCAAACATAAATTTACGATTGAACAATAAAACCCTCATATAATCCATCTGAACCGTACAAGTAGGTAGAACCTACCTATCCTAGATAGGGACTAGTGGTTGGGGCGCCACCTAGTGGCGCCTCTTGAGGCGGGATTATACACACTAATCAAGCTAGTGTATTAGTTAATGTCTATGTATGACATGATTCTTACTTCAGCGAGAAGACATGCAGTCCAAAAGAGCGATAGTTGCATGTTGGTTGTTAAAAATACAAGGCATAACAATAGAACTGCAGCAACAAGAGTGTTGATAAAGCAGAGCAAGCATAGAAGTTTCATGCATGCGTATTTCTTTTGGTGATTCTGCAGAGCATAAAATGCCAAATTTAAAGAGTTGGAGAGCACATATATCCTTCGGCATAAAATTCTTGTATTCTTGCAAGTTAGGGATATGATCGACCGGTTGATCTCATATTTCTAAGGTAAGGTTGAGGTGAAGAATGTCCTCAATCGGTGAAAGAGACACCTCTACATACTTGCGAAGCGTAAATCCATCATTGAATTCTTCATCAGTAGGTCATTTCTGTGTTAGCATTTTTAGAAGAACAATGTCATGGCCCATGGTTGAGATTTCACTGCCCATTTCATACTTTGCAACAATGTTTTGAAACATAAATTTCAGCACACAAAATATGAAACATGCTACCAACTTTAAATACTTGTGCGGTGCGCACGCCTCAGTGTGTGTGCCTCCTGAGACTTCTGATTTCTATGCTTTTCCCAGCAAGCTTGGGAGTTAAAATTTTCTTTACTACACAACTTAATTGTGAAGGTATATGTGAATAAAATGTTATGAAAATTGAGTTAAAACTTCTGATTTCTTTGCCTATTATTTTAGTAAGCTTAAGAGTTAAATCTGCAATAATCTCACAGCAAATATAGGTTATCTGACAGGTCATACACTCGCATAGTAATAGTATGTAAAAAAAGATTGCTAGTCATGGTACGAGAACAAATTATAAAGAAAAAAGATGGACCGCCAAAAATCAAATTACCCGCACTTAACAAATTTGGCAAAATATTCTTTGAAGTCCTCCCTTAAAACTGTTTCCAACTATCAAATTGGACATGAACGGAAGCACACGTTGTATATCAATTAAAACTTAGGATCTCTGATGTCTGAAGTGTAGCAGTCATAATACATATAGCCGGTTAGTACCTGCTATTCGGGTCTTCGGGTTCTTTCTCCACATCTTCAGGAAGTTTGGTAACTCTGATAGACAGCAAACAAGAGATATTGGATAGATGTTGATATATTTTAGCACTGAAACGAGAGTCGAGAGACACACACATACCTCAGCGCCAAGCACATGAGTGTTCGCCGCATAACTGAGCTGGGAAATCTGGCACCTGAACGAGCAAAATGCAAAAGGCATGCTTAAAATTCAGTTTGGCTGAAGAAAGGAACCTCATCAGGGCATGACTTGGCTCTGTCAGAAGCAAGCTGCACGCAATCGCAAGAGAGGACCAGCAGTAGCGCACTTAAATCCAAATGAAGATGCATCAAGAAATAACAACCTTCCCCCCGCCGGGCTCTACGGCCTGCTCGCCCTCCCCTGCCCCAGGCTCTCCGACCGGCTCCTCCATGCCACCCCGTCTAAAAAACAAGTCTTTGATTGTGTTTTGGTTTGATGTCGTGGAGCGCGCGCGAGGTGCTCGACTGATTGATTGTGTCATGCAAGAGTCATGGATCACGATGGTGGGCCAGGTGACACGGTTGTCGCTTTGCATGGGTTCGCTCGGGGGTGGTGCTCCTGTTGTTCTTGTTTTCGCTCCGGTTTATCTTTCCCATGGAGGTAGTTCGTAAGACTGGAGGCGCACCTGTTGAGGCGTTCATGTGCGCTCCTATCTTTTCTCAGCACATTGGGCTGCCTTGTTTGATCCCTAGTTCCGCTCGGAGCAATGCTATGCTTCAGATCAGAGCCAAAATATAGATTATGGAAGCAATGGCAGATGCAAATATAACAATAAGATAGAGCAGTACAAATGCAATGCACTCACGCTTTGGACGAAAGAGATACAATAATTAGAAAAGTAGCAGCATAAAAATGATTCACGAAGTAAATTTACAAGCATGCAGATATCAATATTTAGGCATTTCAGAAGTACTTTCATGTTTATACTATTGAAATCTGTATCAGTATGAGTTAAAATAGAAGTAAAGATTGGGTGTTGTCTCTGCATGCATACATGTCTAAAGGAGCAGATTGGGTGTTGTCTTTGCATCCATACATGTCTAAAGGAGTAAAGATTGGGTATGCATATATCACCATCTATATCCATGCACTGGTGGAAAAATAGGCTTCCGTCCAGCCCCATAAGTCGCGAAGCTGTAGGAACCGCGACTAATGGGACCTTTAGTCGCGGTTCTGGAGGTGAACCGCGACCAAAGGCCTGGGCCCAGGGCGCTCGGTGGCCAGCTGGCGCACGTGAGGGTCTTTAGTCGCGGTTGGCCAGGACAACCGCGACTAAAGGCCTTCAGGCACCTTTAGTCACGGTTTGCCAGGCCAACCGCAACTAAAGCCCCTCCCCTATATATACCCATCCAGCAGCCAACACTTAGCCATTTGGAGCCATTCTCTTCACAAGTGGGTGTAGGTTTGCTTTTGGTTCCTCTTATGCACATAAGGTGTTTGATGAAATGCGCCAAGAGCATGAAACAAACATGACATGAAGTGTTGGAGCCACACTCCTCGATCGCGGTTAGCAACTTGATGAACCTTTGATGTGTCATTGATAAAATATGCATGTGTGCAGTTCATTGTTTAATTTATATTGTTTGTAGCTAGTTAGTTTAACAAATGCATGATGGTTAATTATATATTTTATATTATAATAATGCAGATGAATCGGCAATGGATGTACGGTAACCGACTCTCCGGCGAGTTCACTACGGGTTTGAAAGATTTCCTCGTAGTGGCTAATGCGAACAAGCAGGGGGGTTTTGTTATCTGTCCATGTGTTATCTGTAAGAATCAGAAGGGTTACTCTTCCTCAAGAGATGTTCACATGCATCTGCTTCGGCACGGTTTCATGCCAAGCTATAATTGTTGGACCAAGCATGGAGAAAGAGGGGTTATAATGGAAGAAGATGAAGAAGGGGATGATTTCATCGATGAAAGCTATCTTGCTCATTTCGGTGATACTTTCATGGAGGATGCTGAAGGTGAAGGGAAAGGTGAAGAAGAGGCACGTGATGATCCCGTTGATGATCTTGGTCGGACCATTGCTGATGCACGGAGACGCTGCGAAACTGAAAAGGAGAGGGAGAATTTGGATCGCATGTTAGAGGATCACAGAAAGGCGATGTACCCCGGATGCGATGATGGTCTGAAAAAGCTGGGCTGCACACTGGATTTGCTGAAATGGAAGGCAGAGGCAGGTGTAGCTGACTCGGCATTTGAAAACTTGCTGAAAATGTTGAAGAATATGTTTCCAAAGGATAACGAGTTGCCCGCCAGTACGTACGAAGCAAAGAAGGTTGTCTGCCCTCTAGGTTTAGAGGTTCTGAAGATACATGCATGCATCAACGACTGCATCCTCTACCGCGGTGAATACGAGAATTTGAATGAATGCCCGGTATGCACTGCATTGCGTTATAAGATCAGAGGCGATGACCCTGGTGACGATGTTGAGGGCCAGAAACCCAGGAAGAGGGTTCCCGCCAAGGTGATGTGGTATGCTCCTATAATACCACGGTTGAAACGTCTGTTCAGGAACAAAGAGCATGCCAAGTTGTTGCGATGGCACAAAGAGGACCGTAAGTCGGATGGGGAGTTGAGACACACCGCAGATGGAACGCAATGGAGAAAGATCGACAGATGGTTCAAAGATTTTGCAGCTGACGCAAGGAACATAAGATTTGCTCTAAGTACGGATGGCATGAATCCTTTTGGCGAGCAGAGCTCCAGCCATAGCACCTGGCCCGTGACTCTATGCATCTACAACCTTCCTCCTTGGTTGTGCATGAAGCGGAAGTTCATTATGATGCCAGTGCTCATCCAAGGTCCGAAGCAACCCGGCAACGACATCGATGTGTACCTAAGGCCATTAGTTGATGAACTTTTACAGCTGTGGGGTGGTGTCCGTGTGTGGGATGAGCACAAACAAGAGGAATTTGACCTACGAGCATTGCTTTTCGTAACCATCAACGATTGGCCTGCTCTTAGTAACCTTTCGGGACTGTCAAATAAGGGATACAATGCATGCACACACTGCTTACATGAGACTGAAAGTGTACATTTGCCAAATTGTAAGAAGAACGTGTACCTTGGGCATCGTCGATTTCTTCCGAAAATTCATCCAGTAAGAAAGAAAGGCAAGCATTACAACGGCAAGGCAGATCACCGGCCGAAGCCTGCGGAACGCACTGGTGCTGAGGTATTTGATATGGTCAAGGATTTGAAAGTCATCTTTGGAAAGGGTCCTGGCGGACAATCAGTTCCGAAGGGAGCTGACGGGCACGCAGCCATGTGGAAGAAGAAATCTATATTCTGGGAGCTAGAATATTGGAAAGTCCTAGATGTCCGCTCTGCAATCGACGTGATGCACGTTACGAAGAATATTTGCGTGAACCTCCTAAGCTTCTTGGGCGTGTATGGGAAGTCAAATGATACAAAGGAAGCACGGCAGGACCAGCAACGTTTGAAAGACCCTGATGACCGGCATCCGGAATGGTTTCAAGGTCGTGCCAGCTACGCTCTGACCAAAGAAGAGAAGGTCATCTTTTTTGAATGCCTGAGCAGTATGAAGGTCCCGTCTGGATTCTCGTCCAATATAAAGGGAATAATAAACATGGCGGAGAAAAAGTTCCAAAACCTGAAGTCTCACGACTGCCACGTGATTATGACGCAATTGCTTCCGATTGCTTTGAGGGGGCTCCTGCCGGAAAATGTTCGAGTAGCCATTGTGAAGCTATGTGCATTCCTCAATGCAATCTCTCAGAAGGTAATCAATCCAGAAGTTCTACCACGGTTACAGAACAATGTGATCCAATGTCTTGTCAGTTTCGAGTTGGTGTTCCCGCCATCCTTCTTCAATATTATGACGCACCTCCTGGTTCACCTAGTCGAAGAGATTTTCGTTCTCGGTCCTGTATTTCTACACAATATGTTCCCCTTCGAGAGGTTCATGGGAGTATTAAAGAAATATGTTCGTAACCGTGCTAGGCCAGAAGGAAGCATCGCCAAGGGCTATGGAAATGAGGAGGTAATTGAGTTTTGTGTTGACTTTGTTCCTGACCTTAAGCCGATTGGTCTTCCTCGATCGCGGCACGAGGGAAGACTAAGTGGAAAAGGCACGATCGGAAGGAAATCAACGATATGTATGGACGGCCATTCTCTGACTGAAGCACACCACACTGTACTGACCAATTCCAGCTTGGTGGCTCCGTACTTTGAGAAACACAAGAATATTTTATGCTCGGACAACCCGGGGAAGCCTGAATCCTGGATTAGGAAGGCCCACATGGAGACTTTCGGCAGTTGGTTGAGAAAACATTTAATAAATGACAATGATGTTGTAGATCAGCTGTACATGTTGGCCAAGACACCATCTTCGACTATAACGACTTTCCAAGGGTACGAGATAAATGGGAATACATTTTACACGATCGTCCAAGATAAAAAGAGCACCAACCAAAACAGTGGTGTCCGCTTTGATGCAGCAACCGAGAATGGGCAAAAGGTCACATATTATGGTTACATAGAGGAGATATGGGAACTTGACTATGGACCCTCCTTTAAGGTCCCTTTGTTCCGGTGCAAATGGTTCAAGCTAACAGGAGGTGGGGTAAAGGTGGACGAGCAATACGGAATGACAATGGTGGATTTCAACAATCTTGGTTACCTTGACGAACCATTCGTCCTTGCCAAAGATGTCGCTCAGGTTTTTTATTTGAAGGACATGAGTAGCAAACCGAGGAAACGGAAAGATAAGAAAACGATCAGTACATCATGCGATGATCCAAAGCGCCACATTGTTCTTTCAGGGAAAAGAAACATCGTGGGAGTGAAGGGCAAGACAGACATGTCAGAAGATTATAATATGTTTGGTGAAATTCCGCCCTTCAAAGTGAACATTGACCCAAGCATTAAGTTAAATGATGAGGATGCTCCATGGATACGGCACAATCGTAAGCAAGCAGGGACACAAGGGAAGAATTGATGTGTAATAATTTATTGTACCAAACTTTGTATTTGGTCGATGAACTGAATGATGTATCAAACCTTTTGTCAAACCTTCAAGGGGTTTTAAAATGAATTAGTTTTATTTTTCTGATTTTTTTGATATATAATTGTATTTTTAAGATTTTAAAATGAATTAGTTTTATTTTTCTGATTTTAAAAGGAAAAAGGAAGAAGAAGAAAGAAGGAAAAAGGAAGAAAAAAACAGAAGAAAAAAACAGAAGAAAAAAGGAAAAACAGAAGAAAAAAACAAACAGAAGAAAAACATAAGAAAAAAACAGAAGAAAAACAAACCCCCCGCCCTGCACATGGGCCATCCCGACCCCACATATGTTCGTCTCCATCCGCATCCCTGGCCAAACCCTAGCCACTCTACTCCAAGCTCTGTTCGGACAATTTGTTTATACGGAGAGGGGCGGCGAGGGGGGCGGCGATGCGCGCGGTGTTTTTTTAGGGATCGAGAGGGGACGGCGAGGGTTATAAATGTGTTGTCCTCGCCTCCCCTCTCCGTGACGCCGTCGTCTGCCGCCCCGTCTCGCGCTCTACCGCGACACCCTCTCCCACCCCTTCCTCGCCCCCTCCTTTCGCCACCGCCCTTTCGCCACCGCCACCGCCACCGCCCCCCTTCTTCACTTAATTAATTTGTTTTTACTACATGTTTTCAGGACTGACATAATGGCGGACGATAGAGCTGACCCGATTATGGACAACTATGATCCGGACGGTGAAGCACATATGTTCGGCATCATAAACGGCGATATTCTATATGTGCCGACCGGAGAAGAAGAAGATGATATCTCTTCTTATCTGAACCTTGACGGTGAAGATGAAGGGCGCCGTCAGCAAGATGATGCCGAACAAACGTCGATAAACGACGATCTTCAAATGGAAGTAGCAACCACCTCCGGCGCCGAGGTATATATATACATTGAGCCTCTGGTGATACAAACTAACTGATTTGAATAAATATGTGTGTACTAACGCGCGCGACTCTTTCTTATTTTAGCCCTCGGCCGGACCGTCGAAACAATCGAGTACGTCGTCAAAGCGTGGCGCAACCAAGACGATGACACGGAGGACGTGTACGAGGCATGGGGCACATTCCGTGGAAAATAGGGTTCCCCCAGAACGATGACCCGTACGGTTACAGAAGCCGTAAGAGAAAGATGGATCGGGAAGCAGATGTTGTGGCGCGGTTGGCATCGGAAATGGATGTGATGAAGAAAACCATGAGTGTACTAGTAGCCGAAAGAGATGCAGCTCGGGTGCAGCATGAAGATCATCCAGCGGATCTCGGAAGCCAGCAGCGGAGAAGCAGCGTGGCTTCCACGGAGGCCCCACCGGCTGGTGCAGATGCACCGACGATCGAAATTACTGCACCGGAGCCTCTGGTGGTCGAAATTACTGCACCGGAGCCTCTGGTGGTCGAAATTACTTCACCGGAGCCTCCTCGCTACCCCGTGGACGATATAAAGGAGATGAAAGAATGTCATCTGTATTATCCTATCAGGAACATGTCCATGAAGGTAGCCATCGGCAGTGCTTTACCATGTTTACCTGGAGCACTCCACCACAACAACCCCATTCAAGATGGCTATGCTCGTGTCACGGTGGAGGACATAGTCCAAGGGTTTGA
>NC_057803.1:591628840-591628962 GCF_018294505.1 Triticum aestivum | reverse complement strand
GCTAAAACCCTAAACCTGTGGCGGCCTTTAGTCGCGGTTGGCCAGAAGAACCGCGACTAAAGGTCCTCCGCCCCGACGGCCGCCTGGCGCCCACGTGGACGGGCCGTTAGTCGCGGTTCTTA
>NC_057803.1:591570647-591628827 GCF_018294505.1 Triticum aestivum | reverse complement strand
GCAGCCGCGACTAAAGGTGGGGGGCTTTAGTCGCGCTTATTTGGTCGCGGTTGCGCAAGCGCGACTAATGGCAGTTGCGAACCGCGACCAAAGGCCTTTTTTCCACCAGTGATGTCTAAAAGAGCAGATTTTGTAAGGTCTTGAAAACAGAACCATCCTTGGGTGAGCAAATAGGAATCTTCATGGAGAAAAGAAAATTGAGTTTAGAAATAAAGAAAAAGAAATTTACTCATACCATAAAGAGCATTAAGTGACCAAAGGATCATCTCCAAAGAATGACCGAAATACAAAAGTATACATTTTGGGAAATCTCAAAGTTAGGCCAGGCTCTGATTTAGAAGTTTAGTACCTTATAATCTTGAACCCTGATTGTATCAGGTGAAATGAAACAAGGAGAGATGTTTAGTACCTTCTAATCGTGAACCCTGATTGTATTGAGGTTAAATGAAACAAGGAGAATGTTCTCTGGCTTAAGATCCGTGTGATTAAGCTGCAGGTCATGCATAACCGCAGGAGTAAGAAAATTAGAATTTTTATGTATAGGTACAAAATAAGTAAAAACATAGGCACTTAGAACAGGCATGTTCAGACAGAAAGAAACAATTTAGCACACCATGACAAGGTTAGAACAAAACAATAATTTGTCTAATCAACAAACTGCACAATTAAATTGATACTCTCATTATTCCTTTAAAAGGTTAGTAAAGAGAAATAATACAAAGTTAATTCCACACATGGTAAGATTCCATCATTATAACTGAGAGTAAAAAAACGCCTTCTGTTCGATGGCTTCATCTATTAATGAGTTGTTCAATCACTATAAACGCATTTAACATGTGGATACTGATGTAATAGAAATTAACTTTGATGGTCTAATGCAAGCATTCCCCTAGTGCAGAGGCAAGCCAACTGCAAGGTTCACGGAAAACAAATGGAAGTTATATTTACCAATATTATTTTGTAAATCTTTGTAACAAAATATACTGCAGAAGAACAAAAAAGAAAATACTGCAGAAGATAGCAGCAAAAGTGCAGTTGTGCTTTATGAGACATCTTACCTTTAGTTCCTGAATAATTCCTCTGTCTAGAATATATTTAGAATCCACCCGCAAACAGGAAAAGAGAGCGTACAGTGATAAGATTATCAAACATACTGCATTTTTCTGTCTGTACTTACAAAATTGTGTCGCACCTCCCATCCATCCCATCCTACACAAAATATGTTATGGTGATGGGATCAAGGATGGCTAGCCTCTGCACAAAGTACTTACTGTGTACCCTCTTCTATTGTATTTGAAGCTTTCCTGAACCACTTAAGTATTCGACTCTCAGTTCATTCTGGATAAGTTCAGGGAAAAGATACCATCATGAATATTTAGTAACTTGACTTCAATAAAATCCCGCATTTGTCGTTTATTAATCCAATTAATGCATACAATAAATAGGTTGGTGAACTGTTGATTGCTGAAAGATGTATTATATATATAAGCAATATAAATAGTATTGTTATTAAATTAGGACAACTAAAATTTAGATTAAATCATATGCATGAAAATGCTAATGGATTAATTTCTCTAGCTTCTATTGTAGAGATAATAGGTCAACTCGAGATGAACCTGCATCTAAAGAAACTGAGTTGAGACCTCTTTTTATTTGGTCCGGCATCAAGGTAGGCTATCGAATCTGGTAGACCAACAACACACCATCTAATCAACTTAGGTAAACAATTTTCAAAAACACAAGGTCATGCACAACCCATCTCACCCCCTCTGCCTGACAGACATCAACCAAACATCTAAGAACGGCAACTATGACAGGCATAATCCCTGGAAATAAGCATCCATGTAATTAATCCTCAAGCCAAAGAACTAAAGCAGGGACCAACCCAAACTAATATAGAAATACATTTGACTAATCGATCAACTAATCCTCAAACCAAACACCTAAAACAGGGACGAACCCAAACTAATAGACATGCCAATGAAATAGTTTTTGAGTGACAGACAAAGCCAGCACTAATATATTGAAGGTGGTGAAGAGGCTCTTATCTTGCGCGCAATCAGACGAAGCCAACACTTATAGCACAGCCATGCATCGAGATTTCAAAGGAGGCAGCCCCGTGTCGGACATGGAGATTATGTGCCTTAACTCTGAATTTTTTTATTCTTTCGGCATCACTATATCAGGAAAAAACACTTTGGGACGTACCAGGATGTGTGTCCTGGTTGTAGAAATCCAACCAAGAAAGAAAACAGAGCAATGTCACAGCTTGTATACAGCAGCAATAAGAACAGAGAGAGTTTTAACCTACTGAAACAATCATCCAGATTGTTTATAGAAGAGATTACCAAAATTGTACGTACAGATTTAGTTGTCATTTTGTTGCTACTTATAAGTATTTCAGTTTTTATGTTCCTTTATGACTTTATGAAAAGATTTTTTTAATTGTTTCTAAGAACTTAAGCATAACATGTATGGCAAAGAAAGATAATATCTAAATCTTAGATCAAAATATGAACCCGGAACATTTCTTTCTAAGTAATAGAAGTGTATAGATGCGGTAAATAGGACTTACCCATCACATTTGGGCTTATTGTCCCCATCAAGCCACTCTACAGCAGTGAACTGAATTTCAACAATCAAGTCCATCCGTCATATTCTCATAGCAATTTGAGACCATTCTACATGCAGTAAGGTGAACCTGCACATGCCATTCAAAAGTTAGGCATATGATGAATTGTAACATATGCATAGTGAAAGACAGATCCCTTAAGAATTTAGAGCTGATTAATGTTCAATATTGTGAAAGATAGACAAAAAGCAGAGTTTCTGTATGGAGAGGAAGAAGCTAGAAGTAGAGGGTTACATGGGCCTGGGCCTTACACGGCTCTGGACTACAGCCTATACATGTGTACACAGGGTGCTCCCTTAACACCCCCCCCTCAAACTCAAGGTGGGTCAGTAGCATCTGATACACCGAGTTTGCAAATGTGAAACCTATGCTGATCTCTAGTTTGAGCCTTTGTGAAGAAATCTGCAACTTGAAGCTCTGATGGGACATACTGGAGATTAATAGTTGATTGTTGGCAATGAGATCGAGTGAAGGAGGCATCCACACCAATGTGTTTGGTCAGCTAATGCCTCACTGGATCATTAGAAATCTGAATGGCAGCAGTATTGTCGCAAAGAAGAGTTGTGGGTGTAGGGCATGGAACACCAAGATCAGCCAATAGCCAACGAAGCCACACAATCTCAAATGTCGTAGTAGAAAGTGCCCGAAGCTCTGCCTCAGCGCTAGAGCGTGACACTGCAGTTTGCTTCTTGGATTTCCATGCAATAAGAGACGTCCCAAGAAATATGCAATAGCCAGTGACAGAGCGACGATCGACTGGGTCACTTGCCCAAGTGGAGTCGGAATAAGCATGAAGCTGCAGCTGACTCGAATGAGCATAGAACAAGCGGCGGGATGCAGTCCCCCTTAAATATCGAAGCACTCGAAGTAGATGTCCATAATGAACTGAGTTAGGAACACTGACAAATTTACTGAGAATATGGATTGCATGAGCAATGTCAGGCCTTGTCACTGTAAGATACACCAGACTGCCTACAATGTGACGGTACCGAGAGGGATCCTCAAGAGGAGTGCCATCAGTAGGACGCAACTGTAGATGAATCTCCATGGGTCTCACAGCAGCGCGTGAGTCGGTAATACCCGAGCGAGAAATCAAATCTTGAGTATACTTTTGTTGGGAGATATAGTAACCATCATCTGTGTGCTCGATCTCAATTCCTAGAAAATAACTGAGAGGCCCCAAATCTGACATCTTGAATTGCTCACTCAACTTCTTTTTAACAAAAGCAATATACCCAACATCATCTCCAGTGATCAACATGTCATCTACATAAAGCAGAAGTAATGTACGACCATGCTTAGATGTATGAATGAAGAGTGCAGGGTCATGCTCACTAGGAGAAAAACCAGCGGCTTGAACCACTGAACTGAACCGCTCAAACCAGGCACAAGGGGCTTGCTTGATCCCATAAAGAGCCTTTCTAAGGCGACAAACATGACCTGGTGGAACCTCAATACCCAGAGGTGGCTGCATATAAACTTCCCCATGCAGATCGCCATGAAGAAAGGCATTCTTCACATCCATTTGAGAAATCTTCCATGACCTATTCGCAGCCACAACAATCAAAGTGCGAACGGAAGTCATATGAGCAACTAGAGCAAAAGTCTCATCATAATCTCTCCCATGGGACTGCTGAAAACCTCTTGCAACTAGTCGGGCCTTATAGCGTTCAACAGAACCATCTGACTTGGTTTTCACCTTGTACACCCATTTGCAAGTGATAGGGACAGACCCAGGAGGTAATGGTACCAGATCCCATGTACCAGTACACTCTAGGGCTTCAAGCTCATCAGACATCGCCACTTGCCACTCAGGTGACACAACTGCCTCATGGTAAGTGCTAGGCTCATACACTTCCCCTACACAGAAGTCCTCTTTGTATCTGTCAGGAATCTCAAGAGAGGAACGATCACGAAGAGCATACCTTGTTGTCTGGGAGGAATCGCCAGTGCAATGATCAATAGTACTGGCCGGAGGAGAAGAAGACAAGGGAACAGATGACTGTATATCAGATGGAACTCGAGGGCGGCGACTGTAATGGAAAGGAAGGCTATCTAGAGGTGGAGCTGATGGAAGAAATTTTGGAGTTGGAACTGGCAAAAGGGGAGATGACACATGTGATGAAGGTGGATCTGATGTCAAGACAGATGATAGCTGACCAGAGACAAATTCATCTGAGAAGATTGGTGGAAGAGAAAGAAAGGAGGTAGACTCTAAAGTGGTCGAGGATGATGATCTAGTTGAATCGGAATAGAAGAAGGGTTGATCCTCAACAAAAGTGACATCACGAGAAAAGCGAATGCGGCGAGCAGAAGGATCATAACAACGGTAACCCTTATGCTCAAGATTGTATCCAAGGAAAACACACATAACAGATTGTGCAGTTAGCTTGGTATGCTCACGAGGCGCTAGAAGAACATAGCAAGTACAGCCGAAAACACGAAGATGGTCATACATGGGAGGAGAACCGAACAAAACCTCACCAGGACACTTTCCCTGAAGACGAGAAGAAGGTTGCACATTTATAAGGTAGACAACAGTTGATATAGCTTCACCCCAGAAATGAATAGGGACAAATGAAGAAATCAAAAGGGTGCAGGCTGTCTCAATAATATGGCGATGCTTACGCTCAGCAACACCATTCTGAGCATGAGCACTAGGACATGAGAGCTGAGGGAGAGTACCCTCAGAAGAGAGAAACTCATGAAAAGCAGTAGATAGATACTCCCCTCCAGAGTCAGAACGAAAAACACGAATAGCACTAGAGAATTGAGTACGGATCATACGCACAAAAGCCTGGTATATAGAAATCAATTGAGAACGATGCTTCATAAAATATACCCAAGTATATCGGGAGTGATCATCAACAAATATAACATAATGTTTGTGACCACCTTTGGAAACAAAGGGAGAGGGACCCCATACATCAGAGTGCACTAAATCGAAAGGATGACTAGAATGAGTAGTGCTGGAAGAGTATGGAAGTTGTATTTGTTTCCCTAGCTTACAACCCTTACAGTGGAAACCAGCACCTACAGGTACACGACCCAAAACACCCTGTTGAACAAGAGTGGATAAACGAGAACCACATAGGTGACCTAAGCAATGGTGCCACTGGGCAAAAGAAAACGACAAAGTGGATCTCCTTGTTGATGCAGCAGACGGAATCACGAAAGCGGTGGAAGCTGAAGGAAGGTGTAAGTAGTAAAGAACGTAGAGGGACGAGGATCCTCTATGGCGATGGCCAGTTCCAATGATCCTCTTGCTCTGACGATCCTGCACATAACAAAAAGAGGGATCAAAACCAACAAAACAGTTCATGTCGGTAATTTGACCAACTGACATAAGATTCATGGACAATTGAGGAACAAAAGATATGGAAGAAACAGAAAATTTTGATGTGGAAAGTGAACCCCGATGAGTGACAGAACAAGGTGTACCATCGGCAGTCTGAACAGAGGCACCATCTTGCGCAGGCTGGCAAGACACAAGCTGTGAGCAATCAGAGGTCACATGAAAAGATGCTCTAGAGTCCAAGACCCAAGGATGTGCAGAAGTAGATGCAGACTGAGTGAGAGCAGACACAGAAGCACTCATTGCACGCGGCTCGGTGACAGTCGCTGTAGACGGCCTCAAAGACCGAGACTGAGATTTGGTGGCTGCACAACGCTACAGGTCTCTTCTTGCACGATACTCGTCTAATAGCTCTGGATGAAGCTGGAAGCAATTATCAGGTCGGTGTCCTGTCCTCTTGCAGTGCGAGCAGAAAGCACCTGAAGGTGCAGCCCTAGAAGCACTTGGCCGCTGAGGAAAAGCCAGAACACTGTGTAGAGAAGGTGTTGAAGTGGTAGCAAGGGAACGAAGACAATCGAGTCTCCTCAGCAATCAAGCTAGCAAGTGCCTCTGTCAAGGTAGGAGGAGTCATACGACTAAGCAACTGAGTGTGAATGTTCTCAAAGTCTTGTTTCAGACCCATCACAAACTAAAAGACAAGAGTCCGATGCTCATATTCTTCCTTGGCCACACACGACTTACATCCAACACTACTCTTCGGAACCATGGAACATAGCTGACCAGTAATGCGAGTAAAAGCCCCATAATATTCTTCGATGGACATGTCTTGCTGCTGCTGAGTGTTGTGTAAATTCCGCAATAGTGAAAAATGGAGAGCACCGCTAGGCTGAATGTATCGCTGCTCAAAATACTTCCACATTTCTTTGGCTGAAGTGTGATGCTCAAGACTCATTCTGGTGAGGGATGAACACCCAGAACTAAAGCGCCCATGACATGATCATCAATCTTTTGCCAAGATTTCCCAGCTGCATCATCAATAGGACTAGGTGGATCATCAGACAAGTGTGAGACAAAACCTGCTGCCCTTAAGATTGTTTTAGCCAAGAAAGCCCATTCCCTATAATTTGTACCATCAAGTTTGATGTCTATGGACATTGAACCAGCTCCTAATACAAAATCATTCTTCGCCATGGCAGCAAGGACCTCTAGCAAAAGGGGGAAAAACTAATCCCAGCAGCCACACCAATGATTGAACAGAGTAGGGGCAAGTTTAGAGGCCAAATTAGCAAAGCACCACAAGGCAACAGCTAACTGGAGAGCAAATCAAGCAATTGAAACCTCTTCAGTTACTGGAGCACAGCAGAATTAAGCAAACCAGCTGATAGGGAGCAGGTTCCCAATACGTACAGAGCAGCTGCTGCTTGATAGAGGAGCAGCTGCTTGATAGAGCAGCAAACCTCCGATGCGAAGGCAACGACTTGGCGGAGATGTCGCACCGGCTTGCTGGAAGGCCGGCGATGGTGCAAGAAGCCAACCACAGGTTAGCGGGGAAGACGCACGGGGAGCTACGGGAGAGCAGTTCCCACGAGATGACGACGAATACAGGGGGAACCAAAGTTGAGGACGTTGCTGGATGAAGGATCTCGCTGGAATCACCTCACTGACGACGGCTCCGTGTGTGGCGGCGGCGGACGAAAGCTAGGGTTCGCTAGCTCTAATACCATGTTCAATATTGTGAAAGATAGACAAAAAGCAGAGTTTCTGTATGGAGAGGAAGAAGCTAGAAGTAGAGGGTTGCATGGGCCTGGGCCTTACACGGCTCTGGACTACAGCCTATACATGTGTACAGAGGGTGCTCCCTTACCAATTAAAAATAGAGCAATCAGAAAGGTAGACTCGTTGATTATAGATTGAAACATTAAATCAAATGTGAAAACAAAGGGGCCCTGAGATTGCAGACGACCACTAAATGTGTGATGAATAACAGTTGTCTCCTGGGTGCTATGATCTACAACCTTCTAACCTCCAAATCGTGTTGGACGCCATAGCAGACAAGCAAACGATCATTGTCATTGAAATGACAGCCAACATAGAAGGCCGCCGCTTGGCCACCGAGATGAGCTCCCAGGACATAACCATGCCCTTTTTCCACAATCTGAACATGAACGCCGCCGCGAATCACAGGAATCCTGAGAAAAAAGCAAAAATTTAGAGCACTAAGCCATCAACACGCCACACCAGAATCAAACCTACACCGCTGGTCTACATCACAAACAAAACCACACGACCGGTGCAACATAAGAAGGAATAGGTGACGAGCATGAGCCCACCACAAAAAATAACTAATAAAACACCACTAGAGCAGCACATGCATACATGGAGAGGATGAACCACACCTCAATGGCAGGCGAAGCTCAACTTGGATGAAACTAAAAGAAACACCCGCTGCCGATCTGGTAATGAGAACAAACAGCTAGCTCACCTCACATGAACCTGGGCAACACGAAACACACATCAGAAAATACACAGGCAGCAGCACCAGGAATCAAAACACAAAGAGAAGCTTACCCTAAAAAACACAAAGAGAAGCAATCTCCAGTCATACGAACAACCTCCATGGGAAAGATCAACGCGAGCGAAAACAAGAACAACAGGAGCACCATCCCGAGCGAACCCGTGCAAAGCGACAACCCCGTCACCTGACTCACCATCATGATCCATGAGTCTTGCAGCACACAATCAATCAATCGAGCACCTCGCGCGCGCTCCACACATCAAACCAAAACACAATCAAAGACTTGTCTTTTAGGCGGGGGCGGCACGGAGGAGCCGGTCAGAGAGCACTACAAGAAATATGTCAACTTGTGACCTTGACTAGTGGTCACTGAAAGGTCATTGATTTTCATTTGCGACCTTTTTCTGACCAAAAACAGATGGTCAAAAGCTGACGGTCGTAAACTAAAATTAGAGAAGGTCGTGGATGTTTACGACCAAAACAGAAGGTCGTTGAACCCATGACCTTTTGTTTTGGTCATTGGCTGTCTGCCCAGGCCACGTCGGATCTGACGTGGCAATCTGACGTGGCAAAATTGCGACCAATTGAAAAGGTCAAAAATTAGAATCGGCTCGGTCCAATTGGGTGTTTATATGGGCCGAGCCCATTAATTCAACCAATTTAGTGTATTTTTTCTGTCAATTTCTGCACGGGCCATACTTCCATATTAGGGGGCCTCGGCCTTTTTTGCAATATATTTTTTTTTATTTTCTAAGGTTTTTTTTGTTTCACTTTTTAAACAGACCAATGCTTGTTGGGTTGTAGCCTTTTTCAGCCCAATTAGTTGTCCAGTATTAGATCTCGAATTTCAAAATAAATGTTTGCACAAAATTGTTTGGGCACAAGACCTCTTTAATCCAGTTACACACACGCATCCGACATTGTTTCATATTCAAATCAGGAAAACTCAATGTCGAATTCAGATCATCCATCATATCACATCACATAACGCATCTCCCAGGTTTAGATAACATAACAAAATCATCTCATGAATACATTTCCTTACACAGGAATTATGGCACATCTGCTACTATCCTAACATGTACGTATATGCATGTGTGCTTGCTTGACCGGCGCATGCATCACTGTAGCAGCCAAGCAAGTAGGCATCGTTGACGTCTACTCACAGCTTTCCTCGCACCAGAGAAAGAATCAAAACAAAAAATATTAGTAACTTTAAATCAGAAAGTATATCCACATCACCATAAAATAGTCGCAGACAATCACACAGAAGCCAAATACTATGAACTGATGATTAGTAGACACAGACATGATTCAGCTACGTAATGGCTACCACAAGCAAAAGTGACAAGTGTGTAAGCAAGCTGCTATTGTACACAAGGTGATTGAGCTCCTGCTGTTTAGTGTGTATACACGCTAGGCTACTGCTGCTAGTGTTCTAAACCAACAAAGCATGCTATAGGAGTAGAAAATAGGGAGCTAGGGCTAGAAGATGGAGCCGACTCACCGAAGAGCTTGTGGTCGCCGCCGTACACAGCCACCATCACGTCGGTCGCCTCAAGAAGCACCACCGCGCTGGAGATGGTGCCAGACGTGTGCAAGAGCAGAGCACCTGCTGCATCCATTTCCAAATAGAACAAAAACAAAAAATTAGGAAGGGCTGCAAACAAATTAGGAAGGGTTCCACACAGAACCACATAGGAAATGGTTAACGCCAACAGATGCAGCGGGCCTATCAGAAACCACAGAAACTAACATATCATCTGAATATCTGATCGTTTCTAGTGCCGAGGATCTAGCAGTGATCCTGAATCTAGAGCGACTCACGGAGGGGCGGCTGGGCAGGGGGAGTGCGACTCACAGGTGGGGGTAACCGAGCATGTCGTCGCTTGCCTCGCGCTGGCGGAGCTTGTTGGTCGTGTTCGCTGTTATAATCAAGTAGCAGCCTCTTGTACTCGAAGGCCTATACAATAAAATGGATAAGTTAGATTGATTATTGTAGGTGCAACACATTTTCTGGAAGAGGCATAAACATGAAATGAAATAGATGTAGTATCATCACTACATGAAAGGAGCATTATACTTGGAAGGAAAAAATAGCATCCTGTCACCAAACAAACACTACTTGACAGGAAACTGTGCATTTCGTCCCTGTATCCATTAGTAGCAGGATAGCAGCAATGATTCACATGGCACGAATAATTCATTATGAGGAAACATGTTACTAGGTATGAAACAAACTATTTACACAGGTAAAATGGACACATGTACAATACATAGCTTGCTGTAAGCAGGAAACACTAGTGCTCATATATCAAAATCAACGGCAATACTTATGGACGATAGTAACAAGGTTAAACATCGCAGAAAGCACTTGCTAAGATATCATCATTTAGGAGCATTTACATCACCAATGTGGCAAACTGCAAAGCTGGTCTATTTATCACTAGTTACAAGCATATTCTCGTTCATGCATAACTATAGTCAGCTCTGTTTCAAAAACCAGAAGCAAATCAACCGCCCTTCAAAATTTATGTACTATCTAAACCAACAAAGATGTCAACTCAAATACTTCTAGAAATCAGTGCCCATACGCACTTGTAGGTTGCAGAAACACTAGAGTTTCACCACAACAGTGCACATATTGCAACAAATGGATAAACAAATTAAACAACATGCCACAATTTCTTCGATGCCTACAGTACCACTATGATTCATTGACATTGCCAGGGGCAAGGGAAGCACCCAGCGAGTGTTTCTAATGCAGGTTATTCTTCTAGTTCTCTAGTGTGTCAGCTACAGTATTGAGCATTTGAAAGGTGATGTACTGTATGTCTTTTGCTTCTAGTTCTTTGGTCAGTTACAGTATGGGTATTTCAAAAGTATTGTATGTCTAATAACTTCACGAAAACACATTGAACAAGTATGCATCAGGTGAATGAGAGGAAGAATTTTTGGAAATGTACGGTAGAGTACATACTCAGGGTAGTGAAAACTTGGGAACGACCAACACGCGAGCATTGGAATTTGGAATGTGTAGTGGCCTATTAGAGTTACTACCTGCACGGAAACATTGGGGGTCATTCTTCAGGTTTTCCTCTAAAAAAACATGGAAGTTGGATTTATAAATAAACAGACTTAACAGAAGATCAAGAAAACATGTATTTTTTTCAAAACTAAAAATTACAACGATGAGAAACATGATTGTCACGCAGTTAACAGGATTGATCCTCATGCATGCGCCACATTTTTTTTGAAAGAGAATTCGCTGCGTAGTTGGAACCAAGGAAAATAAGCATATTGCCATACGAAGAGGATAACTATCCTGCAGCAGCATCTGATATTATCCTACGCACATGGTAGCAACTAGCAACTAATCTTCTGCAGCCTCAAAGGACATTGTCCTAAGTCTTATCCGACTCAGGTGTATATTATGCCAAATTGCCAATACTATATTCTCATTTCTACTGGTTGCAATTGCACCAGCTGGTGACATTGTGGCAGTAAACTCATACTGCCAAAACCCACACCGATGTGATGGAGTACCAAATTAACAGTCCAGCTACAACTACATAAGACCTATGGTTATCTAAAGCAGCTAAAGGGAACTACAGAAGAACTGTGATGAAGTCCTACTAATTGTTATTAACCTAAGTAGTAGTTATCTAAAGCAGCTAAACTATGGTTCATACAGCTTGCTACCAGATCCACAAACAATTGCAGAATCGCTTACAGTAGTTAATTAGTTCAATTTTTATTAACCTAACCACCGCAACGCGAGCACAAAAGGCAGGAGGCAACACGCAAACCAGTTCGTCCATAGCCGCAAAGGGAGGGGGGGTTCTCACCGCCGGTGACGCTGCCAAGCCGTCCAGATCAACCTTGCCGGAGCTCAGGCTGCTGCAAGGAGAGCACACAACCAACCTTATTAGCTTAGGAATCATGATGGTCGAGATTGACCCATGTAAATAATATAAGATCGTTTTTCTAGCAAATATAGTTTGAAAAACATTCTGGAACTGGGATTCTGCATTACCTGATTGAACAGTGAAGTAGAGAAGTACTATTTCATCAGATATATCAGGATTAAAACAAGTCCTTGAGCAGAGCACATGGCCTCTGTCCCGTGCCGCACCAAACGACCACTCGTCGGCTTCTCTCAGATCTCATCAACTCGAGGAGAGGGGATGGAGGGAGCGAGGGAGCGTACCACGCGAGCGGTAGAGCAGGGGATCGAGCCGGGAGGCGCTGGCGATCTGCCCAGGCAGGGGCGCGGTCAACGCCCTTGACCCCATGCACGTGAGTGCGCTGGGTGTCATCCACCCGATGAGGCAGAAGAGCACCAACGCTCGATGCGTCTGGGCGAGGGCGGTGCTTGATGCAGGGGGACTTGGTGCGTTCGAGGAGCGACGGGATGCAGTGGAGGAAGACAGCCAGGGAGGTCCGGCGGGCGGCGGGACGACGGACTTGGGCGGTGGAGCTCGACGCGGCGACGGCTTGGTGCGCGCTTGGCGGGGCATGGAGGAACAAGGGTCGATGGAGGTTGAAGACGGTTTCGAGCGGCGCGGACTTGGAACTCCGGCGACGGCTCGATGAGGAAGTCCAGGGCGGTCTCCTTGCAAAGAGAAGTACAGAGGGGGGGTTGAGACTTGATAGAAAAAAGGAAGATATAAACAGAGGGAGGAAGAAGAGCGGGGGAACATGGCGACCTGCGCAACTTCGGCCGACGGTAGAGCTGCTCCGGCGAGGCGCGAGGACGAGGCAGTGGAGGTCGAGGCTAGATCACGTTGGATCTCCCTCCCTCGGGTTCTTCTCTCCCTCCTGGTGAGGGAAGGGGAGGGGTGAGAAAAGGAGGGCATGGAGGAGGCCATGGACGGCGGCGAGCTCCACCGGAGGGAGGTGGCGGTAGCGATCTGTAAGGGAGGATGCGAGCTCTCGCTCTGTCTTGATCTGGAAGGGGGAGGAGGTGGCGGCGGCAAGGAGCCGAGGGAGGAGGAGTGCGGGTGTGGGTCAGGGTTTGGGTAGTTGGGTTGCGGTTGGCTAAGGGGGTGAGGGCTGCCGTTGGATCCGGAAGCATCCTACGGCGGTTGATGCATGATCCGCGTGATATGCTCATGGACCAATCAGAACGTAGCAAACCATTTGATGACCTTA
This sequence comes from Triticum aestivum, assembly GCF_018294505.1. NCBI lineage: Eukaryota > Viridiplantae > Streptophyta > Magnoliopsida > Poales > Poaceae > Triticum > Triticum aestivum. The sequence goes on along the minus strand of NC_057803.1, from coordinate 591,615,231 downwards.
TGACCATATAAATTGGTCGCGATCGATTCAAGATAAAAATTTCATTCCATTTTTCAGTGCTTAAAATGAGTTTTTTTTGTGAAAGTCCTATCAAATATTTGTTCAAATGATATCATATTTTGCACAAGTTTACATCTTGGATTTGCAAACAATATTGACAAAGGGAGTTTTTATTTCCTTTGCACAAAAAATCAAGTTTCCATTTTCCGAGTGCCCGAAATGAGTTCTTTTGTGAAGGACCTACCATATATTTGTTGCAAAATTAGACAAAATCAATTTTCTAAAATACTAGGACAAATTTAATGCACGGTTGACCAAATGGTTGGGTGTCAAAAGTTTCGATCCACCTCTCGTGAAAAAGACAAATTCCTGCCGATTCAGTAGGGAGCGGGTCAAATTTGAACTACAACTGTCTCATAGTTTGCTCTTTATTTTTTCCAAAAATCATTTATAGGTACATAAGTATCTATTTAATCAGAGAAACGTCAAAAATTTTCCAAGATTCAACCACTAGCTAGGAACGGTCAAGCCCGCCGTTTTGACCGCATTTTGAAACAGGCATAAAAAATTCAAAAAAATCAAAAAATTGGAAAACCTTCGCATTGTGTCATTATATGTGACCAAGTTTCTAGGAAAAATAATAAACTTGTAATAAGACAATTATTTTTAAAAAGTGTTCTCAGAAATGAGCTATCATGCGTGAAGATTCATGGCTTTCAAGCCAAATGATCAATCTTATGGCCACATTCATGGCATAGTTTGTTCAAATGATCTCATGTTGTGCACAAGGGTGCATATTGGAATTCTAAACAATGTTTCCTAAGGGAGTTTTTATTTTCTTTGCAAGGAAAGTTCATTTTCCATTTTCCGAGTGCCCGAAAGGAGGTTTTTTTGTGAAGGACCTCCCAAATAATTGTTGCAAAATTGGACCAAATCATTTTTCTAAAATAATAGTCCATATTTAATGCACAATTGACAAAATAGTTGGGTGTAAAAAGTTTTGATCCACCTCTCGTGAAAAAGACAAATTCCCGCCGATTCAGCTGGAAGCGGGTCAAATTTGAACTGCAGCTGTCTCATAGTTTGCTATTTATTTTTTACCAAAAATCATTTCTAGGTACATAAGTACCTATTTAATCATAAATACATGGTTTGGTGGCGATACGTCGAGGTTTGGGCGGTGGCCGAGGGCCCTAACTCTAGAGCGCGTAAACTCGCATGCCCGCCGCGTGGTCACCGCGTGACCCTGGTGTTGCCTTGTGTTCTGGGCGGCCTAGGCATGTCTAGTGGGTTGGGCACTCCCCAGGTAGGTGCTAGGAAGAAAATTACAACATAAGATTCTCACGCGGAGACCGATCGATGCTCGAACATGAATTAGCAGCCAAGTGTTTGATTAGCGGTACGGAAATGTACATGGCTAATGGGCGTGAGTTTTGGCTGAGGATGATCAGTTACTACAAAGACCGTCTTCACAAATTTTCAGCTCAAAAGGAGGAGCCTAGGTGGTACTTGCTTTGCAAACTACCACACTGGACATAACTACGAATCTTGAAGCTCGGCTCAAAATAATGAATGGATTGAGCTGGCATTTGGTGGAGGATGGTTATTTGGGCATAGGAAAGCACTGTAGAAAATGGATACTATTTGGACATGCCAAAGTGGTACTTCCTTCACAAACTGTTGTTCTGAATAGAATAGGAAAATGAATATTTCTGAATTATTTTTGAACTAGGCAAGGAAGGTTTTTACATATTTGACGAAGATATGACCCAAAGAATTTATGAGTTTTTTTGGGAATTTTGGGAATGACAGAAATATAGGTTGTTTCACAACCTAGGGCAAAAACTGCCACATGGACATGACACATAGGCAAAACTGATGAGGTGGCGCCTAGTCATAGCAACCCACCACAATTTACAAGGCTATGACCATCTATATTGGTCGTTAACAACTAGAAATAAGGCAGCGGACTAGCGATGTTTGCTTTATGACCATTTCATGTAAGGAAATTACGACCTTTCTGGCCAAAATGGTCACAATGGTTTAGGGTTTGGAGCCCCCTGAACAGCTTTTGACCAATTGGTCTGAAATGGTCATAGATCTATGACCATTTCTTCCAGGGTCACTAACAGAAGGTCACTAGTTGACATATTTCTTATAGTGGAGCCTGGGGTAGGGCAGGGTGAGCAGGCTGTGGAGCCCGGCGGTGGGAAGATCACTGCCGTCGAGGGGCCGCGTCGGCGTCCAAGACAGCATAGTGCGCTACTACATTAGCGGTTGAGGAGAACACGAGGGAGTGTTAGGCGGGGCCGGAGACAGCCGGTAACGGCCGGAATCGGCTGGCGGCCGAGAGGTGGAGAGAGGATGAGAGAGAGAGAGAGCGCGCTGGAGAGAGAGGCGAGTGACAGCGACCAGAGGAAAGGTCGTGTGCTTGGGGAGGAAAGGGAGGTGGGATGTGGGGATCGATGTGCTTTTCCACTTCCAATGGCTTTATTTTTTTTACCTCGACACAGTAAAAACGAGGACGTGGCTCTCGCCAGTGTTCGCCCTTTGTGCCACTCTTATTGTGTTGTACTAGGGGCAGGGGCGCGCCCAGGGCGCGCCTCCTCTGCATGCCTATGCATACTAACCTTGCTGTTGCATTTATCCATGGTTCATAGTCCTCTTGAATCGTTTAACAACTTATTATATTGGTGGTGCATCGGTGCTTCTCAAAGACAGACAGGAGCAGCAGAAACAAAATTCCAACTCCTGCAACTGCATGCTATCTTTGACTTCTCTTTATTTAGTTCAAGGGCTAGTCTGAATAATACACACCAGAAATTCACTCAAAATATAATTAGCACCATCTTATTCATAATCCCACGATGTAACTATGAAGGCTTAAAGTCAACAGTTAGGAAACTCTTCAGAATGAAAAATCACCCTGTTTATTCTTACATAAGTTCAAGTTGCCACTACTGAACTTGTAATCTTGAAAGCGTCCTAGATCACCACAGTTACTGCAAATGATGCCAATCAGAGAATTCTTGTCAGCACAAAGCACCAAACCTATACATGAATTGCATTGTACACCAAAAATGATTAAGACAGTGAGAATTTAGCATGCTCTTTATCAGCTCCTTCACCTTCTAAATCTTTCCTTTAAACCTATTTCCAGATCTGCAGTAAATATATGTGTAGAAATCAGTCCTCGTCTCATCGACAAGAAGGAATAAAGATCTATAAACTTTGGGTACTATTTTTGCTACAAAACTGAAGAGCGAATTATTGGCATCTACATCATACAAAAGGAAAGTACTTAATGAGTTCTTAACCATTTGAATGGTCTAAATAGGACAAAGAAACCAGACAATTTGTATAAGAGAAAAATAAGAGATAATGAGTTCTTAACCATTTGTATTGTCTAAATAGAACAAAGCAATCTGAGAATTTGTATAAGAAAAAAAAAGAGATAACGCAAAAAACAAAACAAAAAGGTTAGGTTCAGAAAGTAAGGAAGCAGTGAACGGAAAATCATTATCAGATAAAAAACGAACAACGAAAAAGAAACATTACCCATGCATACTTTTTTGGCTCTATAGGAAATCAAGACCCTTAAGGATATGACAGGTGAAGTTGTGGACAACAGATTCTGTCATTGCACCACAATGTTGACTAATGCACTTATTAACTGAACCCGGATGAACATATCCCAGGTATATCTAGAATCTATCTTGTGTCTGCAAGGATCCATATAACTTATTTAGCAAACTAACGTGATGGAGCCAATGAGCTATATATCTATGTCTATGTACTTTATTATCAAGAAATAGTTATGGATTATTCTGCCTTCTTTCTTCAGGGTACGGGTGCAAACAATCTTCAGCGCACATAAACAACTGAAACAGCAGATAGCTGCTACTCCTTCCCTTGTTCTGCAGCAGCCGCCTGTCTTTCCCCTGTACAATTTGCTCATAAGTGCTGCAGAAACTGTATCTTGGTTTCACTTTAGTTGGTTCAATCCTAAAAAGGACACGACTCACCTGTTTCGATTTCGAAGTAGAGCAAGACAGTCCATCGTCTGAATGAAGCCTAGTAGGAAAAATATCCAGGTTATAAATTCGCACACATACAAGTAAAAAGTGAACACAAATTACCAAAGGTCAATTTCGCACAAAGCAAGGAACTGTAGGTATTTACAGAGGACTGTGATATATCTACTCATACTTTGATATGCAACGGATCAAAAAAAAGCTGCGTGTACATGTGTGTACTTCGTCCACGTCCAGCATAGGTATGGATGATTATCAACAACAGCGTCAGACCTGCATCGTGTACCAATGATCACCTAAGTCCAAAAGGCTTATAAGAATCAAAAGTAAGAAAAAAAATCATGTGCTAAACGAGCACCCCTACCAGCCTCTCAATGCAAGGAATCCATCTCCCGATGAGTAGATCTGGAGGTGAAACAGGGGGAATTGAAGCAAGAACCAGACTCACTTCAAGCATACACCAACTCACCGACTTCAATTAGTAGAAGTGGAACCACAAAATAGTTGAACCGATCATAATCCAGATTGCCAGATTAGATGGTACTGAGCAATTTCATCCATCCCGCACTTACCTCAACCCATTAAAAAGCTTTATAAGGACATCCAACCCTTGCACTGGAATGTGTAAAATTGCACATTTCAATGGAAAAATAAACTTTAGATAAATACTACTCCCTCTGCAAACTTTTATAAGACGTTTTAGGTGTACAAGTTTACAGAGGGAGTACTTTCTAAATTAAATGAGGAAACCAGAAGGAGTGTTTGATTCTACTGCGTCCTATGACAATGAGTAGCAACACCGTGATTGCAAGAATTATAGTAGGTAATTTTGTCACTTGTAACCATAAACCGATCCATTCGTTGCGTTCTAATCTTGATTTTGTTTACTGGCCTGTAAAAGGAACAATTGCATTAAAATACATTGTGTTCGCTTCGGTCCATATAATTTATCTGATTTCAGGCCCTAAGCACTACCAAGAGTCCAAGACTAATAACTATTTCATTTAGTTCCCAAATGGCAGGGATGTGAGTACACCATACACCATATTCAGAGTTGATGAGACTCAAGAATATTAGTTCAAATAGGCCAACATGATGGGAAAGAATATTTAATGGCATTTACAGGATGCAATCGAAACAACACTACAAATTATTTCACAAGTGATATAACCTCCAAATAAAATGTTGTCCTACTTTATGCCGACAGTAGAGAGTAGAGCTCATCACAGTGGCATCAATAAGAAAATTACCTCGACTTTTGATTTCCTCGCTGTTTTAATCATGAATAGATCATCTTGGATTAGATAAAAGAAACTTCTGCTCTCTCCAGGCAAAGGCAGCGAGCTTCTTTTGCTTTGAGACAAATGAGTAGGAGAATGCGGTCGTGCCACAGATTGTGCCCTGCTCAACTCCTGAAAAAGTATATCCATACATAATAGTTAGATGTATAATTATTTTTCCTTTTTGTACGTAACTAATTTTTTATTGTTGGTGGATTGCCGGTGATAGTTGCACTTGCAACTTTTCATTTCTAAAACCATAGGACCAACAATGTGGCCTCAGACAATGTTTAAGCACAAACCAAATTTTGGCCGTGATAGAGCATAACAGTGACATGCCTCTTAGGCATTAGTGCCAGCTAATGGAGAGAAAAACAACTCTGCTGCTCTCGCCAAAACGCAAAATATTTACCAGACTAAACAACAAAGATCATTTTTCAGAATCTAAAGCAGGCATTGTTGATTGTAAGAATAATAAAGCAAGGTGTTAACTTCTCATGGTTTACCTGACTTATAAACCAATTGGCGCATGAGTTTGTTTCCTTAGCAAAACTGGTGACAAAAGGGCATGAACAATGGAACCCTCCAACTGTGTTGTGGCAAGTTGCAGAGCCATGGCAGGAGCCTGGACTCTGCGCACATTCATTGACATCTGCAGTGAAAATCAAACAAAGCGCACGATCCCTAGTGAGTCTTTTGAAGGCAATGCAATAAACAGATCGGCAATTGAAGTATAAAAAGATAACTATAACGTGACACCTGATTTAGACTTTATGTTTGAAGAACTGGGTTGCAATTATACTTAAGAAAGTATCAAGTAAAAGTGAAAAGGTAATAACAAGGGCATTATCTGCACTGTCTTTTATCAATTATGGAAGCGAGATGACATTCAAGATGCAAGGCATATCTAATGTAACAATCTGATCAAAAGTACGTGAAAAACAAGTACAATAGATATAGATTTAGTATAATGGTTTTCCCCTCCCTTTTTAGGTTGTTGGTCTCCCATTAATATCCATCTACTTACATAAGTATGTGCATTAGTTTATTTGCGACCTCCATTTCCCAATAGACACAACCCACATAGTCTAACCACTGATTTTCCTTCCTCTATTCCGATTTTGTGCATGTTTCAGACAGGAAAACAATTTGTTCATAGTGCAAATCCTTTTGAGATTGATATACAAAATGCAAACTAAAAATGCATGCTGAGCTGGGAGAGCAACATTTTTGTGCATCCACCAGAGATCCTGACATTGAACTCAAAAGAAATCAACCAGAATCAACTGTTTACCTAGGTTCTCTGCAGAAACAACTTCAAACTCTTTAGTTGGGGATCTAAAGAAAACGATCCACATCTCCACCCCGACCTCGTCCCCGTCCTCCGTGGGCTTTCAGTTCGACGCAGACATCATCGTGGGGCGGGAGCAGTGCGAGCATGAGCTGAGGTTGGATCTTTGGGGGCTGGGATGGACGGATCGAAGTGAGGAGGGTCCTTACCGGGATCTCGCACGGTGTCGCGGACCATTTAGAGGCCCTTGGAGAGGAGGAGCTTGATGAGCCACGAGGCGATGAAGCCTCCTGCGTCGGTCACGCACACGCTCTTCCTAGCCGCCGCCACTGCCGCCGCCGCCTCCGTGCTCTTTCTTAGGGCATCTCCAGCCGTTGGCACCCCAGGAGGGGCAAAAAATCGCCCCCTGGGGGCGCACCGGCGCTAAACCGCGCACTGGGGGCGTGATGCCCCCCAATCGCGGCGCCCACGGTATTTAAAAAAATCTAAACACGGCACAAACACGGCGCAAATTCATTGCAAACTTCGGCGAGTTCGTTCAAACTTAAACATATTTTACAAAAGAAAAAAAACCGGCGGGCTACTCCCGCCGTCTCCCTCGCCGCCCGTCTCGCCGCCCGCCTCGCTGCCCGCCCACGCGGCTACATGTCGAGGAGGCTGTAGAACTGCGTGTAGTCGCCGCCGCCGTCGTCGTCGTCGTCGTCGCCCCCGCCTAAACCTCCGCCGTCCCTGCTGCACCCCTCCCCCGGTTGGCGCGACGGGCTGGAAGGTCCGGGGGCGTCGTCGTCGTTGTTGTCGAGGATGACGACGCCGTGCTCGTCCTCGCGCCCGCGCTTGCGGGCAGCGATCTCCTCCAGGGCCCGGCACTGCCGGACCGTCTCCTCGCGGAGGTAGTCCTCCCGCGCCCACCGCATGGCGTCCTTGTCGGAGAAGCCGCGCCGGGCTATCTCCTCATACTCCGTGGGGAGGCCGGGCTCCTTCTTGGGCACGACGAGGCCGGGCTCCGTCTTGGGCTCGACGAGGACAAAACGGCCGGCGGGGCTCCAGCTTGACGGGGCGCCGATACGGACGCCGGAGCTGCGGGTGCGCGTGGCCACCGGCGTGTCCTGGGGCTCCGGCTTGACGGGGCGGAGGCAGGGCGAGCCGCTGGACGAAGAGGAGGACCCCCCGGTTTCCATGCGCCTCGGGGTCCAGGAGCTTCCCCGGCGGCGTGAAAAGGAAGGGGGAGCGGGGTAGTCGAGGCGCGGTGTGTTGCCGCCCTCGATGTACTCGAGGACAGCGTCCAGCGTGCGCCCTGGCACGCCCCACCATCGACGCCGGCCGGCGGAGTTTTGCCGGCCGGAGGGCACGACGCCATTGGTGGCCTCGAGCTGCTTGGCGTGACGGCGGCGGAAGTACGGCTCCCACAGCGGGCTGTCGGGGGCGTACCGTGGCGCCTCCCTTGCCGCAGGCAGCAGGTTCGAGCGGATGCGGGCGATCTCCGCGCGCCGCACCGCGCCGGATGGTACCGGGGGCACCGGCACGCCGCCCGCGCTAATCCTCCACGCCCCAGGCACCTGTATGTCCGGCGGGACCGGGTACTCGGCCTCGTAAAGGAGGCGAGCCTCGTCTTCATGGAGATGGCGGCGGCCGAAGCCGTTCGCCGCCACGCCGTCGCCGGGGAAACGTTCGGCCATTGGAGGTGGCGAAAAGGAGGAGAGGAGAGGGAGGAAGGAGCGACAGCGGAGGGGAGAGAGCGACGACGGAGGGGAAGTGTGAGGCGACCGAGTGCGCCGGGGCGCGGCATATATAGGCCGACGCGCCGCCCACACGCGTGGCACCGTGCGCACGCGTGGCGGGCGAGGCGAGGGCGAGGGACGCGCGTCGTCCAGCCTTCACTGCGCCGCCCGTGAAGCATCAATGGCGCAGGCTGACCGGTGCGGTAGCGCGGCAGCTTTGGCATTGATTCGCCGCGGGAAACGAGGCGATGAGGACGACGAAGGGCCGAGAAGTAATCCGTGTCGCTGACGCATCGGGCCCGCGGTTTCTTCGCGCCAAAAAAGTTCGCCCGGCGCCCCCGAGCGCCCTCCAGCACGCCGGGTTCGGGCTGGGTCCGCCGGCGCAGTTTTCGGCCCAAGCCGGCGAAAATCGGGCTCCTGGGGGCGCGACTGGGCCGTTTTTTCGGCGCCGGCGCGAAAAAATCGCCTGGGGAGGCCTTCTTGGGGGCGCGGCTGGAGATGCCCTTACTCCCCACTCCCACCACCACCACCCCCTGAACGAGCCTCCTCTGCCACGCCTCTCCTGCGGCCACCTGCGTGCGAGTAAGGGGGGAAGGAATGGGAGGAGGCAACGTGCGAAAAGGGGATCAAGGAAATCGAGTGAAGACAGAGACGTGCCTGTGAAGGGAGATGACGGCGGCGGCGCGTGCGTGTGCGGCTCGATTGCAGCGAGGCGTTATCTGGGGAGGTTTCTTACCTAAAAAACAAGTTTCTATACCAGACAGTAAAATCAAGAATGATGTGGACACGCCCATCGACCGCCTCTTGCGCGACTGTTAATGGGTGGTATGGCACCCGTCGGGTTTGGATATGGGTGGAGCCACCGCATATCCTTACCGTTGCCTCAAATCTATCCATACCCGTCGATGGGTACAATGTTTTCCCATACACATCACCCATTAGGATAAATGGGTACCCGCAGGTAAAATTACCCAAATTTGCAACTCGTCGACTTGAGCACTACATAGTCATAAAAAACAACTTACAATAATAGTTTATAAACAACAACTAAAACATTGGCCGTGCGTTGCAACGGGATATAAATATTCTAGTATGTTAGTTTGTGATTTACCTGTCAATAATAATGCAATTTTGTAAATAAATGTTCATCAAATTTTGATCATGAACTACCTTATATTTTTTATTAGAAGTTTGGTAAGTAAATTAAAATAGAAGTGGAAGGTAAGTAAATTAAGGTGATTGATTATCATATACATGGAAGGTTGGACGAAGGGGTGATGGGAAGAAAGGTGAAATGGGAACCTTATATTCTTTTTAAGTAGTATAGATATAGATATAGATATAGAAAGTTTGGTAAGTAAATTAAAAAAGAAGTGGAAGGTAAGTAAATTAAGGTGATTGATTATCATATACATGAAAGGTTGGACGAAGGGGTGATGGGAAGAAAGGTGAAATGGGAACCTTACGTTCTTTTTAAGTAGTAAGTATAGAAAGTTTGGTAAGTAAATTAAAAAAGAAGTGGAAGCACTACAAGAAATATATCAACTTGTGACCCTCACTATTGGGCGCTGAAAGGTCATAGTTTTTCATTTGCGACCTTTTTATGACCAAAAACAGAAGATCAAAAGTTGGCGGTTGTAAACTGAAATTTTTGACCTTCTTTGTGATATGTAAAAGGTCGTTGGTTCCACGACCAAATTTTTGGTCACTAGCAACCTCCCCAGGCCACGTAGGCATCCAGCGTGGCAAGCTTGATGTGGCACAAGATTCAGCCCGGTCCGATTTTGTCTTTTACATGGGCCGAGTCCAACAATTCAGCCCATTTAGTATATTTATTTTTGTTAATTTTTGTCAGCTACATGTGCCAAGCCCAACTGGTCAACCCATCAATTTTTATGCACGTTTGGCCTTTCTAAGAACCTGAAATCTAAAAAGCGGTCGGCCACTAACTGACCGAAACGGGCGGCCGGCCCGTGGCCGTTCGATCGCGCAAGCGATCGCTCCCAGATCCGCCAGGTGCCACCTGGTCACGCACCGCGGTCGTGGGCGGTTTTGTCCGCATCCGGACGTGGGAGGCCCACCTGTAAGTGATAGAGGAGAGAGTAGTGGGGGTCGTGGGCGGCGGTTTTCGAAATCTATGCCTGAAATCCCTCGCCGCAGTGTGCTCTCTCTCCCCATTCCTTCATCGTCTTCCTCCTCGCCATCCTCTCCACCGAACGGGGCATGGCGGGCGGAGTGCTCGGATTTGACGGCGGCTTGCGGGTGGTTCTCCTCGCCGGGGAATCGCTGGTGCTCCTCGCCGCCGGAGGTATGCTCTCCCTCCACTTCTACATGCTTCTCCTCCCTTTCTCTATCTCGCGGAGCGCGGATGGTGCCGAAATGCGAGGGGAATGCTCTTTAGGGTTCGGGAACGGCGCGAACTACCCCCGCTTATCTTCGATTTCCTGCGATTTTAGGGCGAGGGGAATGCGAGATCACATTGAGTTCCGTTCTCCCATCTCGCAGCACGCGCCCAACGATGGTCGGGATCTACAAGGTGGCCTGAAATCCCTCACCACAGCGAGTTCTCTCCCCATTTCGTCTTCGTCTTCCTCCTCGCCATCCTCTCCACCGAACGGGGCGTCGCGGCGGAGTGCTCAGTTTGGCGACGGCTTGCGGGTGGTTCTCCTCGCGGGAGAATCGTTGGAGGCGTAGTTCACGGCACGGGGGTGGCTGGACAGGGTCAACGTGTAGTCCCCGTTTGCGCGATTTTAGGGCGATTTGGCTGTTTACTTCATGTTCCATTCAATTTTGCAGAGATTTGAGATCTGTTCATGATTCTTAGTTATTCTGTAAGTTTGTATTAGATGTGCGCAATGTTGTGTGCAATGCATTGGCTGATTTCGTAGTTGGTGTTCAGAGATTTAAGTGGTTAGTTGCACAAAATTCTCCTCAGTTGGCTGCGTCCATATAGTAGTTGGCTGTCCATATGCTCTGCAGTTGCAGCAGTTGTTTTGGTCAGTTGGCTCACTGTTTTTGTACTAGGTGGTTGTTTATACTGTGTTCAGTTGCACAAGTTGCCTGCTCGGTTGGCTGCACCACTTTTACTAAGTTGGCTATTCATATGTTATACACTTGTGCCAGTTGCTCTACTTAGTTGGTTTTACTTAGTTGCATATGTTATACACTTTTACTAGTTGGCTGTTTCCCCCTCTGCTGTGTGCAACTAGGGACTCTTGTTTGTACAATTTTAGCACCAATGCTTGCCAGTTTTCCGATATAATCTACCAAATCCACCAGCATTGTGGTGGCTGTGGTGGTTTATGTGTTATTCTCCTGCTTTGTGCAATTAGGACCCCTTGATTTGTTCAAATTAGTACCAATGCTTGCCAATTTTCCATTTTAATTTTTCTCAATGTGCAAGTCTTTTGTTATGGATGTGGTTGTTTTCATGTGTCTCCCTTCATGTTCAACTAGGGACGCTTTTTTCAGAATAAGTTATCTCACTGAGCTTGTTGCCTTTACTTAACTTTTTTCTGTCTAGGTATTACTTGTCACAGTTGGCAAGTAATAATTAGGCAGAAAAAAGTTAGTTGGCTTATTTGATGTCCAGTTTGCACAAGGTTTACTGCCCAAGTTGGCTGCATCATTGCAGTAGTTGGTTGTCCACATCTTCTAACTATGTTTTTTTGTTGTATTTCCTGCCGCAGGGCAAAAATGGTTATAATAGGAGGAGATGCGGGTGGCAATCAAGGAGATGTATTTTTATTCACTTTTTTCTTTTGTTTTTGAGTTGTTTTTCAACTTATGCATGTATGCTAATGTCTTTTTTTCATGTTTTCTTTTGGTTGCTTAATCAACGTTCTGGAAGTCAGCCTCTTCGCCGGAACTCGAAGCGTCTTGCTAATCGCCAGCCACGACCTGCACAGAGTGTTGAGCAGGGAGAGGATGTTGAGGTAAGTGGCATGTTGATGACACAAGTCCATTTTTTGGTTTTGTTTGGGTCATATAACATTTTTTTTTATTTTTTCGCATGCTCATGTTTTTTTATTTTTTTTCTTAGGATGCTGATCAGTTCCGTGTTGTAAAGCGGACTAGACGTGCAGCACTTGGTAAGGGAGCTGAGTCATCTTCTAGGGTAAGTAAAATCTCAAATATTAGTGTTTTCCTCGCTTTTTTTAGATAGTGATGAAATTATGCAGCAGTTCTGAACAGTATTTTTGTTTTTAGTCTGTCAATAACAACCTTTTGTAGTTGACATCTCTAGTCATTTTGATTTAAATACAGTTGACATTAGTTGGCATTAGTTGGCATCTTGTAGTTCACTAGTTGGCATCTTTTCATAGTTGACATCAGTGGTCATTTTTTTGTGCAGGCAGTAGTTGCTGGAGAAGCTGTCGCATCTTCCGCAGTAGATGCTGAGGTATGTGGGTTTTTTGTGTGTGTTTATGAGCTATTTGAATAGTTCTTTGCAAACCTTTTTTTTAGTTACTGTTTTTCTTGTGTTGCAATATCATTTCTTATTGTTGCACATACACTAGAACTTTTTGTAGCTGCCAGGTCTCGTTCTTTTTTTATTTACTGTTTTATTGTTGCACATTCAGTTGCACACTGGCAGTCTTTGCAGTTGTCCTCATGAGCTTTATTAGTTGCACAAATACATCATATTAGTTGGCATGATCCATTTTATGAATATATAGCTCATTCTAATACTGATTCAAATGATGATTGCTAGTTTTTTTTTCATTCTTGTTTTTTCTCTTGTGTTTAATGTTTGTGTAATGCTTTCATTTTCTAATCAACAGGGCAGCGGTGAAGGAGTTGAGGTGCCTCCAGGGGAAGATGTGGAGCGACCATCACAAGCAGGCAGGATAAGGGCATCACCAGCGCACTTTGCAAATTTCAACGCCTCTCTAACCCCACTACAGAAATCAGAGCTAGTTTCGAGGTCGGTCGGGGGGCTATTGAACTTATCAGACACACTTCCAGCGGACCTCACTAAGTTCCTGGTGCAGTCCTACCAGCCACAGACCTCTGAAATGGTTTTCCCAGGAAGGGGAAGGATCCGTGTCGATGCTGACAGTGTTTAGAGGGTATTTGATCTCCCAAATAAGGGTCCAAAAGTCAGATATTTAGTTGACAAGGATGCCACTAGGAGATTCAGACAGGCTTTCAACATAACTGGAAATTCTCATCCCCAGATCACTACATGGCTCAAGATGATTATGCATATGGCTGGAAGAACGGATGACACATTCTTTATGGCCTGCCTTGCGGTTGCCTTCAACACTTTTCTAGCACCAACCACGGCCTTGAAGCTCAGCCCAAAGTGTTATGGACTTGTGCTAGATCATCAAATGCTAAAGAATACAAACATCTGCCTCTTTGTAGCAGAACACATTAACGAAGCTTTCCGGAACATGGACCAGGAGAAGCAAACTGTTTGCTGCTGCTTGTATCACTTGATGGTTAGTGAAAATGACCACTTTTTCCATCTGTTCCTGTTCTTTCTGTGCAGTTATAGTTTGCTGAAATTCTCATAACAATAACTGAACTTGGCTTTTTCTTTTGTTTGGGTCTGGTGCAGATACTATACCTTGATGCGCTCGTACATGACATCCCAGTAAGCAACTGCGCGATACGATCGAATGCATGGGATAGTACTCTAATTGCCAAGGTGATCAAGAAGGATACTATCTCTCCTGGTGTGTTCGGCAAATTACAAGTGAGTTCTTTTTTGTTTTTTTTTTCAACAGTGTCTTCCTTCTATATTCTTTTGATGTCTGGTCACTCTTTTTTGGAAATTGCACAGAAAACTGTCATTAGCTGGCACAACAATGCATGTAGTTGCACAGATTATAGCTTTAAGTTTGGCAATCTGCACACATGTTCATTTTAAATTGGCACACCATCTTTTTTGAGTTGCACAGTTTTACTAATCTTGTTGCACAGATGTGTTGCATCAGTTGGTAGGAACTTTTTTTAGGTGCCATGTGTGTTGCACAGTTTTTGTGTCTTTGTTCAGTTGCATATATGTATAGTTGAATTTGTCTACTCCAGTATCTTGTTGTAGTTGCACAGGTTGTAATGTGTGGTTTCATTCAACACACAAATCTATTTTGATAACCTTGTTATTTTCTGTTTCACTTTTTTTTTCACATCAGCTTAAAGAGGAGTATAGAGGCACGGAGCAGACACCACTGTTTGGTGGAATTTTGCAAGCTGAAGCATTTGTGGCATCCAAGTTACCAATAACATACAATCCGCAGGTTAGTGTTCTGCATACAGGAACTTGTATCACTTACTAATATTTTTTCTATTGGCTGGGATGTATGTTCAGTTGGACATGTATAACTTTTGTAGTTGCGAAAATACAGAATTTAGTTGGCTGTGATGTATGTTCAGTTGCACATATAAGCTTTTGTAGTTGCACATGTTCTTTTGGATAGTCAAAGTGTTCATTTACAACCATTGTCATCAACTTTTGGCAGAAATGCATGGTTTTTACTTTGTGCCACAATGCATTTTGTAGTTGGCTAGAATCATGTTTTTAGTTGGCCAGAAAGTGTGTATTAGTCGTTTTTGCTTATCACATCATGGTCAGTTACAGACATTTTTACTTTTTATTATTTTTTCTAACTGAATCAGTACTGAATCTTTTTTGTGTTGATGCAGAAAAAGGCAAAAATTGCGAAAGTGGTCAATGAGCTGTGCAAGGCTGTAACTGAACAGGTTGGCACCTTCATTGAAGAAGTTGCCAAGATTGATGACGAGGAACCAGATATTGATCCTTACGTACAGCAGCCATCAATGCAAACTGGGGCATCACGTCGTGCTCCAAAAAGAAAGAGACGGCGGTCAACTATACAAGAAGAATAAGAATTTGTTGAGGATGATTCAGAAGAAGATGAGGAAATGGAAGCAGCGATAGATGCTGACGACAATGAGGAGACAGATGCGGATGAATCAGGGGAGGAGGACAAGGATGAGGATGACAATGAAGAAGATGCAGACGAGGAGGAGGAGGAGGAGGAGGAGGAGGAGAAGGAGGAGGAGGACAAACAAGAAGAGGACAAAGGAGAGGAGGAGGACAAGGAAGAAGATAGTGATGCAGAGGAGGAGGAAGAAGAAGGTGAGGCCAGAGAGGGGGACGGGGACAAAGGGGCAGCAGTTGATGGCAGTGAGAGGGGAGAAGACAAAGGCGCAACAGCTGATGGCAGTGATAGGGAAGAAGACGAGGATGAAGAAGACGATGATGATTATGGTGATGATAAAGGGGGATCCAATGGAGGCAGCGACAGCAGCGATGACGATGATGATGACAACGCCCCTGGTTCTGGTGGTACAGGTGGCAACACATCCAGGAGGACTAGCACTCATGCCAACCCTGCGAGCAGCAGCAATTCATTGAGTAACAAGAGCACACTATAGATGTTGATTGACAAGACTTGCTGGAAAGACAAGGATTTTCCAAAGTCAAAGAAAAATGACGAAGCAGAGTCTCAGGGCAGCATTGATATGTTCAAGCTCTGCAACTTGAAGCCAGCTTTGCCAACCACCTTTCCCGTGCCAGATTTCAGCGACAAAGATATGTGTGAGAAGATCAACTTTGCCATTGACAAGAGCCTGTTCTTATCAACTGATGCTGAAAAGAATCAACTTGACATGGAGGAAGCAGGAAAGGGTCTTGACTGGGTTCATTCAAAGGAAAAATACAAGGAATATTTAAAGCAGCTCCCAGACCTAAGCTCCAGCAAGAGCAAGGCAGCATCCACGGCAAACCCTCACGTGGTTCAGAAGCATAAAGCAGTTTCAATTAAGAAGAATCTGCAGTTGCCTCAAATCAAGGAGAAGATGGTGAGTGCAGATGCTGAAGTAAATATGGTCAAGGAATCTGTGCTTCAAACTGATATGCCAACAGTAGTGAGCAGAGAGCCAACTAATGTCAAAGAAGTTCAATAGATCAAGGGGAAGACTCCCCTTTCAACAGTCCCACCAAAACCACCTAAGCAGAAGATTGTCAAGTTTGCCAGGGGCGCAAAGGGGGAACATGCCACAAAAGATTTGGGGTTCAGAGACAAGAGAGAGCTGCGAGCCGCAGCCATTGATGCAGGGGTGCCAAGTTCTGCCAGGTTGCTGCCAACTCAGACTGGAAAGATGCCAACTACAGATACCAGTGTGCCAACTGATGTGTCAGTTAGCAGCATGGTCACAGTCAAAACCACCACAGCTGGCCAGGAAGGCACCACTTCAACTGCAAGTCCCAAGGTGCCTACTGATAGAGATGCTTCAATGCCAAACACAAAAGGAGGTCATCCAACTATCAAAGTGCCGTCCCCAAGAGCTGTCTTTCAGCAACCATTAACACAAGAGGAGGTGTTCGACATTATAAGTAGGTGCAAGCCTCCAAGGCCGCCAACTACAACACTATTGCGAACCAAGTTAGTGAATGATGCACCCGTGTTTGTGCCGCAAGGAGATGCCCTGGTCCTTGAACCCTTACAAAGATCAAACTCTTATCATGGTGACGGGTTCTGCGATGCACCATCTTTTGACCTCGACATAGATGGTGATGCTCCAGCACCTGCTCCAGCAGCAGAAATAGCGGAAGCTGGTGTGATCAGCATCGATGAGTGTGAGTTAGACCCAGCAGCTGTGAATGAAGGATGTGATGCTGCTGATGCTGTCAAGGCAATAGCTCAAGAACTAGATGTTAGTTCACCAGAGAATTGCCACACCCCGATATGCGCAGAACCAGAACTTGGCATGAGCAGTTCTTCGGGGCCACCTCTTGCACGAAGACATAGGATGGTAAGAAGGCCCGCAGCATCTCAAAGGTCTCCATTCATCGACTACAACAAGAACAAGACTTTCAGCACCAATGAGGTAGTGAACAAGCTTTACGCTGCCCTCTTGTATTGGGTCAGGCATCACAAAGGAGCAGATGATGGAGCTACCAGGTAAACTAACTCCCCACAGCCTACATACATATCTTTTTCAGTTGCATAGTACCAGCCACTTAGTTTCACAGAAAGCATAGTATGTTGCACAGAACAGGGCTTTTAGTTGCACACTGTTCTTTTTTCATTTTCATGCACATTTTTTTTGCTGTGACCCTTCGAGCTAACTTGTCTTTTTATTGCTTTCAAAAAAATCAGCCCTGAGATAATCAGGTATGGTGCTTTCTACATTTCTTTAAAGGAGTTAGTTGATTCGATGAAGCCGGTTCAATGGTTGTCAAAAATTGTTATTGAGACTGGAATCTTACACATAATGGATAACTTACCAGAAGGGTCAAAGAAGGTTGTTATGCCACTGAGGTTTTCTGTAAGTTTTTCTGAAACCTTCTTTTTACCCTCATCTTTGTTCTGTAGCACTTTTTCGTTGACCATTTGAGGGAGGCCTTTCACCTACTAAGGAGTTTTAAGCCATGTTTTATAATCTCTGCAGATAAAATTATAGCAAGGGATCCACAATGTGAATGAGATGAACAAGAAGTTTGATTACAAGAACCGTCTCGACAAGAAAGACTTGGTGAGTGTTGTGCCCACATCATCAATCTTTTTTTAGTTGGCACCCACAGCATGTCCAGTTGCACATGACACATCTGTTAGTTGGCAGATACTTGTTGCAACCCGTTTTTAACTTGACCAAGTCTTTTACTGTTTTTCTTAGCTACATCTTGTATTTGTGTTTGAAATCGTTCATGCTTGCAGGTCATGCTGCCAGTGCTCGAGTGCGCAGATGTAACCGATAAGGACGGAGGGAGGCATTATTGGGTCTTTAGTGTCAACTTGAGGGACGGACGCTTCGAAGTTCTTGATTCAAGCAGGACGCTGGACAACATTGAGCTGATGAACAACGCCTCTACCATTGCGGGGGCAGTACGCCAGCTATGGAGGAAGCATTACCCAAAGTTCAGCATCGAGCACTTCCAGATTATTTACATTGACGTACCAAAGCAGCTTGGCAAGTAAGACAATAAGCATTTCATTCCTTCTCAATCAAATACAATCATTTTGTAGTTTTTAAATTTTTCTACATGTGCAATCTTTAGTATTTTTTAGACACAGTACTAGTCTTCAATCTGTTTTATCATTTTTATGAGTTTCTAATAGATTATCTAGCTAGTTGCAGAGTGGCGCATAAGTAGTTGCACAGTGGCACATAATGAGTTGTAGTAGAACACAAGCAGTTGCACAGTAGGACATAAGTAGTTGACCCAATTATTTGGTTTTAATTTTATGTGACAAATTTTTTTGCCCATTTTTTGCAGTAATGAGTGTGGGTTGTTCGCACTGCTTAACGCCACCGAGTGGAATGGTAGCCAACTGCCCAACTATGACCCCAAGGAAGTACTCAACATCAGGAAGAAGCTGACGTATGTTTGGGTCACCAGCGTGCACAACACCGCCCCATGGAGGAAGTTGCTGAGATACGACAAGGAGTAGGTCAGTACTATTTTTTTTTCTGCTCCATGGAGGAAGTTGCTGGTTTGTACAATTTTATTAAGTAGATTTTGTAGTTGCACACTGCTAGTAATTGCGTTTGCAACTCAATATCATCACTTTTGTTGATACATTAGGAGCACTGGATATACAATTGTTCAACAACTAAATATTTAACCAGTTGACAACAGAGGCACAAATAGCAACTTTTTTTACACAGTGCATGAACTAATTCAAGCAGCATAAATTAGATAAAGAGGAATCATAGATGCTGAATGTGTCCACTTGGTCCCAACATTGCTAAAAAAGACATAATTATTTTCCTTTTTTGTTCCAAAGTTACAAATCAGGAAACAGAATCACAGGAGCCTCTGTGGACACACACCAGCAGTGTGCTCTGTAGATTGGCACTGGCTGCATTTGTTTTTCTTCTTTGGGTGTAGCTCCAGCGCCGATTTGTATCGTCGACTCTTTGCCCTACCCTTTGTAGTAGACCTTGGAGGATCCCTGGGCACAAAATCATCAGAAGCTTGTGCAAGGGATGCAGCCTCCAACGGGGCAGTAGGACCGTCACGATCACCTGTGTAATAATCATATAAAAAGTTTAGTATTTTTGTTATTGTGCAACCAGCACTGATGTTCTGTGCAACCACACAGTACATTTTGTGCAACTAACTGGTTGCTGTGTGCAAGTTAAGTTGAAAAAAACACCTGCAGTAGCACGGCCTATCATGGTACTTGGACTGTAGTCGCCTATGGGCAGAACATGAAAAACAAGTTAGATTTTTAGCTTGATCCTCAAACTAACACAGCGCACGCAACTAGGCAGCATGTCTCTGTTCAACTGGGCACTATGATATGTGCAACTAAAGTCACTCACCCTAGTTTTTGTTTTGGAGTCGGTGAAGGTACTAACCTGGGTTATGAGCCCCCTGAGTCCTGCCTGTAGGTCCATTGGGAGTAGCACAAAGGGCACTGCTAGTTGGGCCTGGCGGGGGAGGAGGTCTTTGAGGGTTGGCATCACCTATAGGCAGAACAGGACAAACAAGTCAGTTGTGTTTATCTTTTTGATGCTCGAACTAACACAGCATGCGCAACTAGGTAGCCTGTTCGGTGCAACTGAGCACCATGATGTGTGCAATTGGAGTTACAGACCTAGTTTGATGGGTAGTTGGGGGCAGGTAATTACCTAGACGACGAGCCCCCTGAGTGCTGCCTGTAGGGCCATTGGGAGGAGCATGCGGGGGAGGAGGTGGCGGAGGATGCCGTGTACAACCAGGAGGGGGAGGAGGTCCTTGAGGGTTGACATCATATATATGCATAACTGGAAAAATAAGTTAGCTATGCTATCTTGATGCTTGAACTAACACAGCGTGCGCAACTAGGCAGTATGTTCTTTCCAAGTGGCTACCATGGTGTGTGCAACTGGGCACAATGATGTGTGCAACTGAAGTTACACACCTAGTTAGATCAGGAGTTGGGGCAGGTAATTACCTGGATGATGAGCCCCCTGATTGCTGCCTGGAGGTGGAGGAGGTCCTCGAGGGTTGCCATCATCTGATGGCCCCGTTGCAGCAGTCGGTTTTTTCTTTTTCTTGGACTTGTTCAGGTGGCCGATCTCGGTACGTGCTGCACGCATATGCTTGTATACAATAGCTTGTGCTGGATCAGAACCACTCGCAAACTTTGCTAGTTTCTGAAAATCGTATATCATGTTCCTCTCCCTTATCTGCTTCTTTGATTGAGGAGGCATGTCATCCGGTTGCTCATAACCAGTCCCTGGCGCACTAGGTACAGCAGTAGGTGTCCACCGTCTTAGCAGGTACCTTTCCGGTATGACATCAACGCCAACATGGGTGAACACCTTGAGGATGTGGCAATAGAGGATGCCGTCCTTGTCCATTTTACAACACTCACACAAATAGGAACCCTCCTCCACCCTTGCCTGCACCAAGTAGTTTCGAGAACCATATTTCGCAACAAATTTCTGGTTCGGTCTGAGCTCAAACGCATCAGCACCAACTTGGAATGCATGATAACGTCCAATCAGCTCAAACTCTTCTCTAAACTTGCGGTAAAGGTCTCTAGTATAGGTTTTGTAAGCTTGCTTCTTTATTGGGAAGTTGGACCACAACTCAATCTCAAGGTGTTGTGTCCTGTAATCATTGCAGCCTTCCTTGGCAAGGATGTGGTTCTGTATTTTTTCATATTGCTTGACGAAGTTCAGCATTGAGTTGTGTGGGTTCACATATCTTTTGAGGACGGCATTGAACCCCTCACTACGCTGTGTAGACCGGAGGAAGGGAAAGAACCTGTGTTTGAAGTAGCACGGCACCCAAGTTGACCTGTATTCGTACAACTTCTCAAAGTGCGTGTGTGCCATAGCCTCATACTTCATCATTAACCCAGCCCAATTCTGCTCAAACTCGTCTATAGTGAAGCTGAAGTCAACACACTTGTTGAAATCATCAAAGAGTCCTGGATTCCGGCACAGCAACCAACCAACCTTTTCCTGAGCCTTTTTCATGATGTGCCATCGACAACAACGGTGCACGGTGGTTGGAAAGATGCTCTGTATTGACTGCCTCATCGCACCATCCTGATCGGTGATGAAGTTGTCAGGAGGTTTGCCATCCATAGCCTCTAGGAATGCTCCAAAGACCCAATCAAAGCTCGATGCCAACTCCTTCCTCACAAACGCGCAACCCAGCATGAAAGATTGGCCATGTCGGTTTATTCCTATGAAGGGCGCGAACGACATATTGTACAAGTTGGTCATGTAGGTGGTGTCAAACGATATGCAATCGTGGTACGCCTTCGCATAAGCTTTTCGAGCTAAGCCGTCTACCCAAAATATGTTGACAACTCTGTCCTCTTCATCATATTTCACCTTAAAGAAGAAGTCTGGATCAATTTTTTGTATATCCTTGAAGTGCGCAATTGTCTCAATCAGATCACCCTCCTTTGTGTCATCTCTACGGAAACTTGTACAAAGATTTGTTATTGCCTTTGGTCCGAACGGCACCATCATCTCAGATCCATAGAACTCTGCCATTACATGCATCATTCGTCCTGCATAATACAAAAACAAATAGTATATCCTTTTTTTAGTTGCACAAATGCGCACATCCAGCTGCACAGTAATAGGACACGTGTTGGCACAGAAGATAATCACAGGAAATGGACACCTAGCTGCACCTTTTTAAAAACACTTTGCAGTTTTTGCATACAGGACATTGTGTATTTGCACAGTAAAGACAATCTAGTTGCACAAGAAGCACCAAAAGTGAAATATAAAAAGCATGGGAAGTTGGACAGCAGTTGCATAGTTAAGCCATTTCAGTTGCACAGTAGTACCATAACAGTTGCACACTAGACTGCCTAGAGGGAAACTTAATTCTTCAAGGGATATAGAAAAACACCACACCTGTAGTCAAGTTGTAGTTATACAAGATGCGCAGAAACTCCTTTTCATCGGGTGAGATGCCTTGGTGGGATCTCAAGTATTTGGACAATGAAGGTTTGTTCACGAGCGGATGATTGTGGTCACGAACAAAGTGCGTCACCTCCCATCGCCCATCTATCAGCTTCACCAACATTTTCGCCTTGCATTCAGTCTGCTTTATTGTCTCGCGTTTGCGCTTCTTCTTCTTCTTACTAGTACCAGCCTCCTCTTCAGCAAATATTGGAGGTTCTTCTTCCATCTCCTCATCACTGTTAACAGATGTTGGATCTGGAATAGGGTCCAGGTAAGGAGGAGCCTCAGCTCCTCCATCATCAGCTTCAGGCTTCTTGAACTTGTTGCAGCAAAACTGTTGTTTTATCAATTCATTGGTGTGGTGTGTCCGTCTAGAGGTGTTCATCTTGATAGAGAAACCCATCCGTAGTGCATAACTGTTGTAGTGATCCTTAGCAATTTGAAGGCTGTCAAACCTCATGCCAACATAGGGTTCCATAGGTTGAGAACCAGCCTCATCCTCTCCTTCTTCTACTTGCACAGCTCCGTCAACAGCCCGAGCTCCTAGCTCAGTCCTGGTTGGACGAGGAACATTTGCCTCGGTTCCTGTGTCATCAAGAGTATGGCTCTCTGGCTGCAAAGACACCACTAAAAGGGCACCACGGGCTGATGACTGGCCTGCCACATTGTCATGGCCCGTAGGGTTACCATCACGACTTGCCTGCGTGTAGTAAATAGATCGACCATTTTCTGTCCAGTTTCCTTGTTGTATGCTGGGTTGCTGCTGATCCATATCATGAGGAAGCTCATTCAGATCTGGAGGCAACTCATTGAGATCAAGCATTTTTTCCCTTTGTTTTTGGATGCTACCACACACTCCCTGCACATATAAAAAAAGAATAAATTGATGTCATCAGTTGGTAACCACAGAAAAACTGTGTTTCAAACAACCTAAAAGCAACATGACCATAGCATAATCTTTTATTATAACAGTTATGAATTTTTTTGTTTGCACAGAGTTGTTATGTTAGTTGCACAGTTTGTAGTAAATAACTGGCAAGAGCATGACTTCTTTTTGCTACAGAGTTTTTCTTACCTTTTCCCTTTTTGTTTTGTTGCAATGATCTGTAGGTTTCCGTTTCGCAAGGAGCTCTTTTCAGATTTTTCTGCACATAATTGGATGCTACATTTGAGAAGGAAAATCCAGGTGAAAGAAGAAAGAAGAATTGGAGGACAGATTATAGTTAATATGGTTCTAGATCTGGTATATTTGAACATATTAATATGGTTTGCAATAGGTGTGGGACCAGAATATATGCGTGGGACAAGATTACGTGTGTGAATATGTTAATATGGTTTGTGGCTTCATTAGCCATGGACAAAAGTTCCTATGTTTTTCCTGTTGCACTACAGATTTCTGGTTTTCGCTAGAATAGACGTCTCAATTTCCAGGATTTCCACTTGGCTAGCATACATATTCAGTTGGACATTCAATGCTTTTAGTTGGCTAGAATAGATGTCTCAGCTGGCCAGGTTGCATTTTTTTTCAGTTTGTGGCCAACATGCGTGTTCAGTTGGACAGTTAATGCATTTAGTTGGCTAGAATAGATGTCTTAGTTGCCTAGAATATGTCTTAGTTGGTCATCAGTTTTTGGCCAACATGCATGTTTAGTTGGCCAGAAAACGTGTTTTTTATTTCCACATATACTACATTTTTTCCAAAGTGTTCACTCAGAAGCATGTATTGCCAAATATATTTTTAGTTGGCAGGATACATGTTTAGTTGGCCAGGATACATGTTCAGTTGGCTGGGATGCATGTTCAGTTGCACATTTATGAATTTTTCGTTGCACATGTTCAACAAAGCATTGGGCAGTCAATTTTTTGTTCATTTTGCAAACAATAACTAGAAGTTGGCTTTAATCATGTTTTAATTGGCCAGAGAACTCGTTTTTAGTTGGCTTGTTTTAACACATCCAGGTGGTAGTTTTTGGCATGTTTAACACATCCAGCATGTTTAACATCTGGTGTGATGTGCCAGATTCACCTCTTTTTTGAAGCAGATTCTCCATGGATCCATGGAGAAGGGGGAAGTGAAGTGGAGAGGGGGCTTACCTTCTCGATCTTACTGCCTGGTATGGCTCTGACCACCCTGCCCTTTAGATCTTGAAGCAGCTCCTTCTACTTTGGGGCTCCCATGGCGGCTGTGTAAGAGGAGGAAGAAGGGCTGGGGGCGATTGCGTTTGGATCTGTTTCTGGTGTGCAGAAGAAGAAGAAGGCAGCGTAGGTGGGGCTGAGGCGTGGGGGCGAGCGATGGCATGGATTCTGCAACCTGGGCAGATCCTCCTTCTTTCGTGAGGAAGAAGAAGATAGCCAGGGCGCAGTTTGGCGAGGAGGGTGCACGTGATCCCACGGCCAGCTGGCGGGCGGGGCAATTTCCTTTTTCGCTCCGACGGGCGGGGACCAGGTGGACCACGTGGGCGAGCGGGGGACTGTTTCCTCTTTCGCTCGAGGGGGGACCAGGTGGTTTCCTTTTTCGGGTGGCCGCTGGCTAGCGATCCCAGGGCGGCCGGCTGCCCGCTAGACGCGTCCTTCTAAGAATATATGTACAATTTTGTGCAGCTGATTTCTGGTTTATATTCAGCCTTCTTATACATTCAAATAATAATTCAATCCTGGAGTTGGTCCAATACTCTTTTCAGCCCATTCACATATTCATACATATGATCCTCCGTTTCAACAAATTTTGCAAATAATTTCATATTTCAGCACTAAATATGTTTACATCACAGGCCATAAAGCCCTACAAAATAGTATCACTTGTTCCTATACAAAACTATCAAATGATACGTACAACAAAACAGAATACAAAAAATTTAGTTCAACAAAACTAAGTTTTCTTCCTCTTCCATCTTCCAGAACACACAGTCCCCTCATACACTTGAGCATGCACACGCTTGAGCACGGAGATGAGTGCTTCCCCCCAGTCCTCTGTTAGCTGCAGTTGATGTTTGCAACAGTCATCATCCATGTTGTAAACTGATTAGCAACTGCTGCCAAACCCAATGTGACAAAGAGGTAAGCACTATAAAATGGATTTATAAAATTTAACAGTATAAGCAAAAGGCAGAGAATGTGCAAGTTTATCAGTACAAACTGGATTTATAAACAAAATCTAATGGTATAAACAAAAGGCAGAGACTGTACTGTGCAAGTTTAGCACTATAAACAAAATTTAATAGTACTGACAAAATGTAGATACTGCAGATACTATGTACTGACTACTGTGCTAGTTTAAGCTGAATTTTGTTCAGTGCTGCTGATGAATCTTGTGCTTGTTAAAGCCGAGGAGAACTAAGTAGTGAGCTATGTACAAACAAAAGCAGAGACTATATACTGGGTACTGATGCACAAGCTAAGTGGAACAGACCATCCATGCTAAGTGTAGGATTACCAGCTGCTCTCATGCTAACTGGAACAGGCCATCCATGGAAATTCAGATATTATATTTTAAGAGGCCATACTTAAAATATCATGTTTTTTAGAAAAACTAGAAAACTGTAACTATTAGTTTATTATTAATTTCTTTAGATCAGTGTGATACACAGTAATTGCAGCATATGCAACAAGCGCATGGAATTATGGAGAAAGAAGTACTTATCAAGAGAAATCCTAAAAAATACTAGAGAACATTACTGAACCTCTGTAAACGTGGAGATACATGCTGATGGCTAGCTTGTACCACATTAGCAAAGCTGTTTCACATTCTGTCATAAGGTAAGCTATATACTATCAAACAGAAGGCATGCCCCAAAGCCTAATTTGACAGCAATAAACAATTGCAGGTGTATCTAACTCAATAGATAAGCTACAGAAACCTGCCAGTAATTTCTCATCAAAGACATCCATCATATGTTGGGATTTCAGCAATAAAAAGACCTAGCCTATTGGTCGCAAATGCCAATCCAGGCAGAAACAATCACGCCAAGAGGTACCCGAGCTTCGGAACTGGCACCACATGCTCAGAACTCGCACGGAATTCTCCACAATGCGGCGGCGAATCCCGCGAGACAAGCAGTCGAAACCACACGCGGAGTTTGTACTGGCAGGCAGCAGATCACAAAAAGAGATGAAGAGAAGGAGTCGAACCTGTCAGCGGAGTTCTGCACGCACTCGGACATGGGGAAGAGCGGATCCGACTCCTAGCGCCTGCAGCCCTCCACCATATGCAAAGGGGAGCAGACCTTTCACTGCAAGACTCATGGATGGTGCCATGTTTGCTCACTGGATGAAATGAATGAAGATGTCATCAGCATGAATCAAAGACAGAACATAGCTTTTGTCGTCAGCATCAATTAGAGACAAAACGAATTAATTCTTGTAAAAGCAAATTTTTCACACATCCAAGTACTTTTCCTAAGTGTTTAATGCTCTGTATCATCAATTCCGTTGGATAGAATCGACCAATGGTACGAGCAGAAGTCCTATCAGAATCGCAAATCAGAAGAACACACCCCCTAATAAGCCTGAAGTCTGAACAATTCATTTATTTTTGGACAATGGCTACCACCAAGCATTGGTATGTAAAATGTTTGGAGCAAAAAAGGCTTGGTCCACCAGAGATTTATGCTCGTACCATTGTAAAATGTTTGCAGCAAAAAGATTTGATTTCTAAGCACGAGCTTACGCGACCACATTTAGTACATAATGTGTGTGTTTTTGGCCTGGAGCATCTACCAAGTAAAATTACTACCCAGAAGCAGCCTTCAAGTTCAGTCTTAGAAAAGCCAAAGATTACAATATAAGTGCATTTTCCCAGTCTGCAGTCACTAAATAAATCAAAGGTGTATGATGGGACGAGTCTACGTAGCGGCCGGCTGCTCGCTGGCATGCGCGAGCGGCCGGCCTAAAATAGAAATTTTTTATCCGCTAGCGTCTGCTCTGCATAGACATGCATGTGTGTAATTTTTGTCTGCTAGCGCATGTATCTTTTAGCATTTAATACATTCACACCGGTCACAATCAGTTGGAAAAAACAGATCACATATGCATTTGTTTCGGTTTTCAAATTTTCAAAAAGCTATATCTTCGAAACCGCGCGTCGGAATTAAGATCTGTTTTCACCGCTGGAATCCTCGCGACGTGCTCTTCAAAACTATATCCCGCATGGGGATGTTTCGACGAACTAGTCTTCCTGCCAACTAAACATCAATGTGTGTGCAACTAGACTAGATTGCCGCGCCAACTGAGCATATGTGTGTGCCAAAAAAGTCCTGGCAACTAAACATCAATGTGTGTGCAATTAGACTAGATTGCCGCGCCAACTGAGCATATGTGTGTGCCAAAAAAGTCCTGCCAACTAAACATCAATGTGTGTGCAACTAGACTAGATTGCCACGCCAACTGAGCATATGTGTGTGCAACTAGTGTCCTGCCAACTAAACATCAGTGTGTGTGCAACTAGACTAAATTACAAGCCAACTAAGCATATGCATGTGCAATTAGTCTTCCTGCCAACTAAACATCAATGTGTGTGCAACTAGACTACATTATAAGCCAACTAAATATCAATGTATGTGCAACTAGACTACATTACAAGCCAACTAAACATCAATGTGTGTGCGACTAGACTACATTACAAGAGGAGGTTGCACATCGACTTTCGTCGAGGCAATAGACTAGTCGCACATCAAAGTTGTCGTGGTTGCTAGGTTGTAACCTCATACGAAGGCGCAGCTCCAAACATTAGTTTTGGAAAAAAGTTGCACGATGTAGTAATAAAGTTGCACAATGCAGTAATAGAGTTGCACTATATAGCTCCAAAGTTGGCATCGAAAAAAATTCGTCAAAATATACCCATGCGGGATCTAGTTTCAAAGATCTCGTCACGAGGATTTCAATGGTGAAAATGGATTTGAATTCCGACGCGTGGTTTGAAAGATATAGCTTTTTGAATTTTTAAAAACCCGAAATAAATGCAGATGGATCTGTCTTTCTTAAACTAAAGGAGCAGTGTGAACGTATTTAATGCCGGAGGCGTCTAGTGGGCGGCCGACTGCCCGCTAGCGTGATGGAGCGGCTAGCCAAAAAGGTAACTTTCTGTCCCCCCTTGACCCCAAGAAGAAAAGTTCCTTCCGGCCCGTGTCCCACACTCCCAACCAATAGAAATTCTTCCCCATCGCTATCAGGCTCCCAACCACAACCTCCCCACACCTCCCACGCACACCTCACCCACACTTCCTCCCTCCTTGGGTCACCCTCCTTCTCCACGAAAGAAGGGGATCCCAGGCCTGGATCCAAACCCTATAGAGCTGCCATGGCAGAGCACAACTAGGTGAAAAAGCTTCAGTTCTAAGAAGAGGGAGTTCAAAGCCATACAAGGCAGCACCATTAGGTAACTTCCCTCTGGCCTTTTCACTTTCCCTCTGGATCTAGCACAAATCTTCTTCATAGTAGGAGGAATAAGGAACATGAAGCAACAAAATACAATTGAATCTTATCTCTGTATAATAAAACACTTTCCAGAGCAACTAAACATGGATCCAAGCCAACTATTGCCCGGATGCGTGCAAATAAACAAAAGGGAGTAGTTGCAGATGCACAAATAGACATGATGTAGTTCCTATGAAAAAAACATATATTTATGCAACTAAACATGAATCCAAGCCAACTTTTGCCTGGATGTGTGCAACTAAAGACAATATCATCTAAATCTTCTTTGTACTTCCAATAGCACCGTATAAGAAGTATAGCATCAAATTATGTGCAGAATCTACATCAACTCCTTGACCAAAATAAACCTGGACAAGATTAAAACACAATTTGTGAGAAAAACACTGAACCAATCCCTGTTTTGTATGTGTGCAACTATTTAGTACAAACTGGCCAACTACTGAATATGGTTTGCAGGCGTTTTTTCCTTTGATCTTTGCACACAATTGTATATGTGACTTCGTAGCTGAGAATTGCGTGCACAAAGCTACAACAGCTCCTCCACCCCCATAACCTGTAAAACCTGCATATGATGCAAAAATGAAGCCTTAGAGAAAATGAACCAGATCTGGGGCGTATCTGCGCAACTTAACCAACACAAGTGCATCTGACAACACCCCCAGATCCATCTACTTGTGGGGATTGAATTTCAGTAGTTGGCATCTTCAACTCATATAAAAGTTGAAGATTCCAACTCAGGTGGCATTGTTGTGCAACTATTTAAAAAAATTGGGGATGTCAATTCCTGATTTGTTCTTATGCAACTAAAATAGTTGAGGATAACTCATGTGATATTGTTGTGGGACTATTTAAAATGATGAGACCGCCAACTCCCAATTGGTTCTGGTGCAACTATGAAAGTTGAGGATGCCAATTCATATGATATTGTTGTGGGACTACTTAAAAACCTGAGACTGCCAACTCCCAAATGGTTCTGGTGCAACAATGGAAGTTGAGGATGCCAACTCGTATGCTATTGTTGTGCAAATATTTGAAAAGTTAAGGATACCAACTCTTAATTGATTCTTGTGCAACTATAAAGTTCATGATGCCAACACCTAGCTGGTTCTTGTGCAACTGGGTAAAAAAATCATATCCCAGGTTACTTTGTGTAGAAAAAAAGAAAATAAAAATGCCTAATACCATTTCATGTTACCTCAACACATGCTGCACATGATGTGCCAGCTCCATATAGAACTCCCACCTATGAGGTCGCCTTCCATTTCCACCATTTCACAATGCGGAATCGGACAGCAACCTAAAAGGATGCATGGAAAAATTACTTGTGTGTGTATGCAAAAAAGGGAAATGCAACCACACTGCTTGCTCGATACTTACCTCATCATCCTCTGCCTCCCCATAGATATCAGCACAGCGCGACTGCCGCTCGGCGGGCTGTTTGGAGTTCCACCGAGAAGAACGGTATGTAGACCCCTGCATAAAACAAACAAAACACAAAACATGGTCGGAAAACCCAACAAATAGTTATTATAATTGCAAAACAAAACTGCTAGAAGGATAACTGAAAAACAATGAAAAACCAAACATGACTCCTTGTAGCATCTCCTTCTACAACCATTTTTGGTCTATGAACAAAAAGTGATTGAACAAATTAGTCGCAACAACCAAATGTATAAAAGAAAAAAATGAGCAAAAACAATTGATATCAAAGAGTGCCATGAGGTAAGCAACTCATGTTGATTTCTTAAAGCACACCTACCAAACAAAAATTTGTGCAACTTGATGCACTGTATGGCCAACTGGACACACATTAGTGTGCAACCAAAAAATTCAGCATACGCACTGCCCGGAGATGATTAACTGGAGCCAAAACTAAACTAGCCGTCAATCGTGCAACTAGATAGCCCTCCCTGTGCAACTGCATAATTAAGTGTGGCAAAGCCAACTAGGATATGAATTGCTTAGATCTGCAAACTCTTGACACATACCCTTGGCAATAGGGCACACATGAGTGTGCAACCAAAAAACCACACACACTGTTTCAACATGGTTTACACAGTATATCCATCTAAATATCATTGATTGTGCAACCGGTTAGCCCTCAGTGTGCAACTTCATAAATTGGCTAGCCAACTAAGATATGTATATGTGCGATCCAACTATATTTGTGTGCATGTGCAACTATTACAACAAACTAGCCAACTGGTTAATTATATGCATGCAACTTAAGAGAAAACAGAGAAACCACACAGATGCATTTTGAGGGTTGAGCAAAAGCATGGAAACTATCCTCTCAATACTCTTATGCACTTCTTTCCTTCTATTCCAATTCAAATCGTAGCAAAAATAATCACAAAAATGCCAGGCTGGGCACACTACGTCGGAATCCCTCGCAGATTGGTCGACCCAGGCAAGTCAAAGTAATCTGACCTTCTTTATGCTATACTACTTGCTCGAACTATGCTTCTTTTCTTAACTACCGTCTACAGAATACTTCAATCAACATCTTGAAGACGCAGGGGGAAGAAGACGTCGGGGCGACGATGATGAACCCCATCCGGAGGCGCGTTCGGAAGGAGCAGTTCCACCACCGGATTAGACAAACTCTAATGCCATCAAATGCCCTCGGGCAGACATCTAGATCAGAGAAATAAAGGTGAGGGAGGATCGGATCTAGGCACAAAATGGGGCGCTCCAATGAGGATCCTGGTGACGGTCGGGTACATGATCCTGTTGTTGTAAAGGAACAAGACCAAATCCGGCGACGGCTGCTCAAACGTTGTTCCCCTGGGAACGAGATAACCTCCCAAGCAAGAAGATTGCAATCAAATTACCCAGCTGGATGGGCCATGGTGCAAATTCAGCCAGGGAGCATATCCAAGCATTGCTCCTCGTACCATCACGGCGCCATCCCAGGCACCGCAGCCCAGATGGGGTCCGAGATGGGGGTCAGGAAGTGCTGCTTGGGGATGGTGGCTGCAAAGGCGGGGGAGGCGGTGAGCATGTGGGTGGCGAGGCGGGGGCCAAGGGAGGGAGAGGGGGAGGACGGTGGGAGGGGAGTAGAGGGCGAGGGCGTCAAGGGCGGCGAGCGACCACCTCCATGGCGTGGCAGCGAACTGAGGTGGGGATGAAGACGTGGGTGGATAGCGGCAACCTCAGCAGACAAAGCGTGCGGCGGTTCGGGCAAAAATCGTGTGGCCAGCGTGCGGCCGCTCGCAAGCGTTAGATAGTGCGTGCGCACTTTCTAGTATTTAGGTTTAATGCCACGCCTACATGCACTAGCAGACAAATAAATTACCACATGCATGCGCTGTGAGAGCCGGCCGCTTGGTTCGACTAAAAAGTGCGCGGCCACTTTTTAGATTTCAGGATGATGGAAATACAGCAAAATAGTCCAGTTAACTTGTCGATTAAGAGATTAATGAAACCAGTCACTCTAAGCCTACTAGAGCTTCAAACCTCAAGCACAGAGAGCGTGAGGGTGAGACAGGAGAGGAGAGGAACCACCACCTATGCGGGAACCATGGAGCGAGTGAGGGATCTGGTTCTGGTAGCCAATCGTGTTCGGTTCGTCCATGAGCAACAAGGATGGTGTGCGCTGCGGCTAGGATTGGGCGCCGGTGGTGTCCGATGCGCGCACCTGCGAGAGGACGGAAAATAAAATCATGTGACGAAGGGGAGGGGAGGAGGGAGGGGAAGAAGAGCAAATCGAAGATGGGCGAGAGAGTACCCGGAGGAGCGTCCTCGGGGCGTGGTAGGCACGGCGTCCCGAGCACGGGATGGCATCGGCAGGGAGCAGGCAGGCAGCCGTCTGGTGACGCGGCCGGGAAGACGATATGCGTCGGCGTCCCGTGACGGAGGTCCATGGCGTGTGCATGCGGGCAACCCTCCTCACTCCGCGTGTGCGCCTCCGGCGAGGCACAGGCCGGCGTGCTGGATCTGGGATCTAGCCGCCGTATATGTTCTTGGGCCTGGGTGCTACTGGGGGTTGGGGGAGAAGGGGAGGTGGAGAGGATGGGGCGTCGGGCGTGTGGGAGGGGAGGGAGCGGAGGCCGGCGGCGATGCGTAAGGTCGTCGGCGAGTTGGGTGGCGGTGCCGAGGCGGGTGCGTGGGAGGGGAGGAAGGAATGAACCGGGGAGGCAGTCTGGTTTGGGAAATCGGGAACGGCGCGTGGGAGGCGTGGAGGGAGGAGGAGTGGGCGGAGCAGGAGGGCGTGGGGAGGCCATGGACGGCGGCGAGCTTCGCTGGAGGGAGGTGGCGGCGGCGATCTCTCTCTCGATCTGGAGGGAGCTGGAGGAGACGAGCTCTCTCTCGATCTGGAATGGATGTGGGGAAAAAGGAGGCGGGGGTGGATGCAAAATGACCATGAAGACAAAGCTAGGGTTGGTGTGGAAGGGTTGATGACTGCCGTTGGATCCTTGAGCATCCGACGGTGTATGATCCATGATCCGCGTGATATGCCATGGACCAATCAGAACGTAGCAAACAATTTGAAGACTTTATGACCATCTAAATTGGTCGAAATCAAAGATAAGTTTTTCAGAAAAAACCACTTTCAGTTTTCAGTGCTCAAAATGAGTTTTTTAAAGCCCTACGAAATTTTGTTCAAATGATCTCATATTGTTCACAGGGTGCATCTTGGAATTCCAAACAATGTTGCCTAAGGGAGTTTTCATTTTCTTTGCACGGAAAATTCATTTTTATTTTCCGAGTGCCCGAATTGAGTTCTTTTTGTGAAGGACCTACCAAATATTTGTTGCAAAATTGGACCAAATCATTTTTCTAAAATAGTAGACCATATATGATTCACAATTGACCAAATGGTTGGGTGTCAAAAGCCTTGATCCACCTCTGGTGAAAAAGACAAATTCCCGCCGATTCAGTAGGAAGCGGGTCAAATTTGAACTGCAGCTGTCTCATAGTTTTCTCTTTATTTTTTCCAAAAATAATTTCCAGGTACATAAGTATCTATTTAATCAGAGAAACATCAAAAGTTTTCCAAGATTCAACCACTAGCTAGGAACGGTCAAACCCGCCGTTTTGATCGCATTTCGAAACGGGCATAAAAATAAAAAAAATCAAAAAATTGGGAAACCTTCGCATTGTGTCATTATATGTGACCAAGTTTCCAGGAAAAATAACAAACTTGTAATACGGCAATTATTTTAAAGAAGTGTTCTCAGAAATGAGCTATCATGCGTGAAGATTCAGGGTTTTCAAGCCAAATGATCGATCTTATGGCCACATTCATGGCATAGTTTGTTCAAATGATCTCATATTGAGCACAAGGGTGCATCTTGGAATTCCAAACAATGTTGCCTAAGGGAGTTTTCATTTTCTTTGCACGGAAAATTCATTTTCCATTTTCCGAGTGCCTGAATTGAGTTCTTTTTGTGAAGGACCTACCATATATTTGTTGCAAAATTGGACCAAATAATTTTTCTAAAATACTAGGCCATATTTGATTCACAATTGACCAAATGGTTTGGTGTCAAAAGCCTTGATCCACCTCTGGTGAAAAAGACAAATTCCCGCCGATTCAGCAGGAAGCGGGTCAAATTTGAACTGCAGCTACCTTATTGTTTGCTCTTTATTTTTTTTAAAAATCATTTCTAGGTACATAAGTATCTATTCAATCATAAATACATGGTTTGGTGGCGATACGTCGAGGTTTGGATGTGGCCTAGGGCCCCAACTCCAAAGCGTGTAAACTCGCATGCCCGCCGCGTGGTCACCGCGTGACCTTGGCATTGACATGTGTTCTGCACTACTAGGAAAAGGCCTACTAATGGCGCACAAGTTTTGCCTACTAATCGCGCACTACTGGTGCGCCATTAGTATCACGCCACTAGTATTTTTTACTAATGGCACACCACTGGTGCGCCATTAGTATCTGGTATACTAATGGCGCACCATATAGTGCGCCATTAGTATAGAACACCATGCGCCATTAGTATGCCTCCCAGGGGGGCATATTTAACCATGTGCTTTGGCATACTAATGGCGCACTGTGGGGTGATGCACCATCAGTATACTTTGGCATACTAATGGCGCACTCTGTAGTGATGCGCCATTAGTATCCTTTGGCATACTAATGGTGCACCTTGATGTGATGCGCCATTAGTATGAATATTAGGTTTTTTACTTTTCTGATTTTTGCATAGGTTACAAAATATATTATTGGACAGAATATAGACAGCAGCACACAGCAACAGCAGATTCATCGAATACAATAGAAGATTAGTCTCCGAATACAATTCATCATATTAGTCTCCGAATTCAAAAGACCGAACAAAGATAAAATATTACAAGTCTCGAGACCGCGAGTATCGAGTTTGTCTTCACATTACAAGCCAATATCGATCATCTAAACTACCATCACATAGAAGAGAGCTGCGGTCGTCACGATGAGCATCATCGCGATGAAATTGGTCTTCATCCGGTTCCTCCAACGCTCCCTCCTCTCTCCCGCTAGATAGCGGGCGTATCTAGATTCCGCCTCCGCCCTAGTGGTGTACCCTTTGTAATTGTTACCGCTAAAACGGTGAACCTGTCTCCGACACTCCTCCCAGTCTTCGTAGACTTTGGGAACCTTACCCTTGTACACGACATACGACAGCATCCCTATGCACAAGCCAAACAACCGACAATACATAAGCAATATATAAGTATGCAACAAAAGGATCAGAAGAGAAAAGCAAGACATTAATAGCACGATTCATGGTCCTACTAATAAATAGCATCGATTACATCTAAGTTGAACGACTGTCCAAACCAAAGAGACATACAATTCATTAAAGTTTAATTACAACATGAGCCAATCAATGTTTCAGAACTACACATCACTACTTTCGACTCGACTCATGGGACAGGAGCGTGGATGAAGCCGCCGTCTGTCGTGATGGTCATGAAATTGCGGGCGTTGTCAGCCTGCATTTGTAGCGTTCCGTCTATCTCACTGTTGGACGGTTGATATCTGAGGTAGAACTGCCCCGAGGTATGAAGGACGTCTTGATGGATGATGTCCGCAAACTCTGACTGGATGCGAAAGAATTCTTGTCTGATGTCCGCGTCCTGGATTGCCGACAAGCTCGCGGCCCAATCTTTGAGATTATCTGGTAGCGGAAGGTGATGATGGTCCCTTACGATCGCCCCCATGTGATGGAGGGCGTAGTAGCCATCCTTCTGACCGCCAGGCAGCTGCTTGACGCTGCAAAACGTCGTATTGTGGGCGAACACGTGCTTGCCATACTTACGAACTGCCCTGGTGAAGGTGCCTCCAGATTTGGCGTAGCCGGGGAGAACATCATCAAGAACTTTCTTGATATTTGTGTAGTCTATCTTGGAGTCACGGTTCGGGTCGAAATACGTGGCCATGGAATATTTCGGGCTTAAGAGGATGAGTGTGCAATGTGTGTCACTGCACAGAACACGGAATGTTAGAAAAAAAAAGAACGATCGAAATCTAAGAAATCATATGTTACGGGACGGTTAAGGGATGACTTACTCGGGAAAGTAAGCCACAAGGAAGTTATCCTTATCTGGGTTTGCCAGAATGACGCCTTCGAGGTGTGAACTCGCGACTTGGTGGTCCCCAGCGCTGCTCAAGAGCTTGGCACGCATGTAGAAGGGGTCGACTATCACGATGTCCGGGGTCTTGTCTCTAATGATCCGCATCTCCATACTCAGCAAAAACAGCCAAATGAAGGTGTAGTGCAGCGGGTGAAGGTTAAACATAGCAAAGATGTCATCAAACTGCAGGACGATCGTACCCCCGATGTCGCCATCCACAAAGCCCTTGCCCTCTGGCACCTTGGCCACGAAAACCGGGTATGCCACATCATTCTCTCTGAGACGCCGCTTCTCCAAAGAAAGAACACTGTCGTGCAGACTCCGCATAGCACCGGTTGTAGCATTGAGCATATTTGTCGGTAGCATCGCCCTACCCGCCACATGCACCCTCCTCGAGATATCCTTAGGTGAAGGTGGCCCGTCCTAAGCACGGATCGTACTCGGTGCCGGCTGGCTCGCACCGGCGCCCTTTTTAGTCTTCCGTTTCCGGCTCTTCTTCTTGATCTGCTGTAATGGGACCGAGTTCTGCTCACAGACCGCCTTCTTGAGCGTGTTGGGGCTGATAATATTTCGCACCTCAGCTATCTGAGGCTCGGTGAAGGCGGCAGCTGGAGGCGTCTCCTGAGAACTGAACGCCAGACGACGCCTGTTGCAACTGGGTTTCTTCGACGTAACAGCTAGATCGCGGTCGTCTTGGTTGGGTTCTTGAGAAGGAGGCCCGCAGAACTCGTCACCGTACCCATGTTCGGCAAAGTACTTATCGACGTTGGTAAATGTACCATCGTCATTGTCGTCGTCGTCCGGATCCTGTGCCATATGCATGTCCGGATCCTGTGCCATAGGGATGTCTAGCATGTCCGGTAGTGTTGCGGCGTTCTTGCCATGGCTTGGCGCCGGCACGACTGGCGGTCTTGTCTGTGGGGTGGTGTCCCCCGCCCCCAAATGAAACTGGCTCTTCGGCCAAAGCAGGGGCCAGCTTACGCAGGCGCTGAGGGTCATCTCATCTTCTTCGTCGGCCCCCAGCGGGTCGAATCGGAGGTAACAGCTCGTCCCAGCCTGGCAGCACCCGAACCACTTCAACCCTATACACTATGGGTGGCATCGGATTACCGTGGAACATGGGATTGCCCGGTTGAACGATTCTGCCCTTGGCGACATCGACCAACTCGCCGCCCACGAAGTGCAAGAGAGTGCAAGGAATGTCAGCGGCACCCTGCGAAAACATGTAGGGCGTCAGGGATGCCCAGTCAAAGGCAAGGAGATGAAGTCATCGGCCGAGAGGCTTAGTTACCGTGATGCCGTCGAGCTCGGCTAATGTCGAGGCACCACCAACGGCGGGCGTGCAATTGACGGAGGGGCCGCTTGCTGGCGAGGTGCCGGCCGGCGTACACCCGGGTGCATTAAGCTCCAATGCCCGTGCCGGCGCCGGAGACACGAATACCGCCTCCGCCGGAGACACCAATGGCGCCGCCTACGCGCTGTGCGAGTTGCTGGCCGTGAAGCTGGGAACCGGGGGAGGCCCCTGTTGGCCACCCACTATCCATGTCGTCAGCCCATGAATCAACGTAGGCACCATGCGTTGAGCTTCGTTCCCAGTTGTTGTTCCACTTGCTCTTGGACAAGCTCCGAAATCTGTGCCACTTGTGCCTTGAGTGCTTCAACCTCGCGCGACTGGCTTTCCGAGCTGGTCTTTTTCTCCTTTCGCCCACCAGCGGTATAGTATGACGACCATTTTGTGGACAAGTCTTTCCCGGCCACACGACCAGCTGACGTCGGCTCACTGAGCTTATCCTTATTTTTCATTATGTTCAACGCCCTATTCAAAGGGGTGTCGAAAGGGGAGCTCTGAGACGACCCCGCGCTACTGCTTTCTTTGTCCTGCGGAAGGAACGTGAACCATTTAGAAATATTGGGGATTAATTAGAATGCAACCATATGGAGCTAATTACGCGAGGGTGTATTCCTTACCAGAACAGGCTCAAGCTCCTTGGTCTTTGGATCCGTGGTAAGCTCCTTTGTTATCGGGTCCTCCTTGTACCGGGCCCTGAGAAAATTCCTGGTCTGCTTGTCACTGTATTTCTCGAAGCGGGGTGGTAGGCCTTGCTCGGCACGCTCCGCGTCCTCCTTGTCCCATATAGGCTCCGCCACTCTGTAACTGCCGGGACCGAGTTGCTGGACCCCTAAGTTCAACTGCCGCATTTCTTTCCCCCACTAACTTGATTCGGAGGTTGTGCTGCTCTCGCACTTGATCTTGAACTCCTTGTAGTCATCTTCGCTCATCAAAGGATATTTCGCCTTGATCTTGTCATAACTATCACCTTTATCAATCATTGCCTTCACCGTGCTTCTCCAAGTAGACAGGGCCGTGCTCATCTTCGTGAGGGCGGCACTGTTCACTTTATTCCCTGAGAGGCATGTGTTTGCAAACTCAGCGGGGAACTTGTATCGTTCGTGTAGCTTCGTGAAGAGGAGGCTGCACAAATTCCCTCGGTCCTTATGCCTTAGGTTCTCGGTGTTGATCGAGACGGTGCTCCGGAGAATGCACCCGAGCTGAACCGAGTACCCCTTGACTACTTGTTTGGGCGCCGTCGGATGCCCGTCGGAGTTCACTTCAGTAAATTCCTCCCTGACGGTGCCGAGCACGCTCGGGCGCCGGTCCTTCCGTTGCCTCTTCGGTTGGCTGCCATCTGTGCGTGGGCCGCCATCATTAGTGGTGGCATCCTCGGCGGCGCCATCAGTGGTGTCATCCCCAATGCCACTAGTGGTTGTGTAGTCAGGATCGGTGTCTTCTGCGGCGTCCTCATAGCGGTGAGGTTCTTCCTCCAACTCCTGGGACAGCTCCCAGAATGGCTTGCCGCTCGAACTGCCGGCCTCATCGTTGTGGGCCATGTTTCGCTCTAAATAGGAAAAAAGTTTGGTCAAAAAGTTGGTTATTTTCAAGGAACAAGATCATGGTCTGATCATTTAGGGTTTGTCGACACCGAGGCATCCTAAAAGCTAAGCTTTTATCATTTAGGGTTTGTCGACGCCGAGGCACCCTAAAAGCCTAAGCGTACATCATTTAGGTTCTCATCGACACCGAGGCACCCTATATAGAAGCCAAGTTAAGTTTTCATCATTTAGGGTTTATCGATGCTGAGGCACCCTAGGTTGGGCCTAATCACTTGGCACTAATCATTTGGCTCTATTGCCACCTATGTTGGGTTTGTCATCTAGGGTTTATTGATGCTAAGGAGAATTCTAAGTTGGGCCTAATCACTTGGCTCTATTGCCACCTATGGTTTAATGCAGCAAGAATGGCGGGGCAGTTGATCCTACTTAACTAAGTACTAAGATGCCCCGGCCCATGCATTAGTCGCAAGTACCCCATATGTCCTATTTTTAGCAAAGTCATGCTAAAATTCATGGAAAATTTCGGCATGACCTTTGCTGAAAATAGGACATCTGGAGTACCCGAATTTGCCGGAACGGAAGTTAATCGACATTCCGGCAAACTCAAGGGCCTCTCGGGGTACCTGCAAATTCATCACGACACAATGGTCGGAGACAAAACCCAGCAAACTAGCAAGATGATCATCAACTTTGCAAGTCATTACTTGTCAAATACAGAAGAAGGAACAATTTATTTGTGACATGGTTGGCCCATACAGAAGAAGCAACACCCTGCACTAGCCTAAAAACAAGTGAAGTTTCACCCATATAAGAACAACTTTATAAAATCAGAGAAGTTGCTATGTTTTTTCTACTACTAGGAAAAACATCACTCATTGGAAATGAAAATCTCAGTACCAGCATTTTAAACTTTGAAATGAAATACAGTAGTAGTATTAGTAGTATATGGAGTAGTATCTTGTCTAGTAGTAGTATTAGTTGTATATGGAGTAGCAAGTTTTGCCTCAGAGACCGCAAAGGCTATGTTTTTTCTCAATTCAGATATCTAACCACAAAAACTGGATATACTACCACTAGTAGAAAAAGGGTCAAACGTGAAGCACATTAGTGCCGGTTTGTATTTGAGCCGGCACTAATGTATACATTAGTGCCGGT
The DNA here is from genome assembly GCF_018294505.1 of Triticum aestivum. Classification (NCBI taxonomy): domain Eukaryota; kingdom Viridiplantae; phylum Streptophyta; class Magnoliopsida; order Poales; family Poaceae; genus Triticum; species Triticum aestivum. Next base: position 591,574,952 of record NC_057803.1, on the reverse strand, counting down.
TCCAACGGCTAGCCGGGCCGCTTTCATTAGTACCGGTTCGTGGCGAACCTTTAGCACTGGTTCGTGCCACGAACCGGTACTAATGAGAGTGGTGGCAGGATGTTGTCAGACAGGTGCCCCTCCAGCCCCTTTAGTACCGGTTCTTGGCACGAACCGGTACTAAAGGTCGTCCTACATAAACCCTTCGTCCACCCGAGCTCGCTTTGTTCTTCCCCTTTCCCCTCTCCTCTCTATTCTTCCCCTCTTCCTCTCGAGCTCATCACACATTTTGCCCAAAATTTGTCAAGATTTGAAGGCCCCCATCCATTCAAATGATCACAAAGGTTAGCAACTTTGTCCTTTCATCTCTCATTGCTAGATTAGCTCTAGCAATGCTTTATATAGTGATTAATTTGTGAGTTTAGTAATTTGGGAGGATATATATATATATGTGCTACTATTTGATTTATATGCAATTTGAGGTCAAAAATAACACTTAGTTTGCATATGTAGGTGTGGTTACTTAGTGCCTTCTGAATCTCCATCGTAGCCACCGTCGATCGCCCGCACAGTCCCGTCGCCGGCACCACCTTGTGGTGAGCCTCTAGTTCATGAAATTTTATATAAAAATTGATGTTTGTGTGATTTGGATATATAGTTACTCGTATAATTATCTTACCCGTACGTTGTTTGTTATACATATAGTGCCATGGTTTTGATATCCGTCCCCGTCGGCCCTAGTCCTTGTTATGATTCGGATGTGGTATGTATATTCTCTTTTAAAACTAGTTGCATTTCGTGTTTATGACAAATTATGATCATCAAGTTGACATAGAAATTTTTTCTAGGAGGTATGTGAACCGAAAATTCCAACCGACCCTATTGCCGAGAGGTTAAATTTAGTTGAAAGAGAAAACAAGTACTTGAAAGAAAAATTGAAAAGAATTGAGGGGGAGAAGATGGAATTGGAGTTGCATGTTGCCGATGTCGTCGATGATCACAAGATGAAGATGGAGAAAATGCGCTTGAAGATTAGAAAGATTAGAAAATATGCCATCGATAGTGAGGCTTGGTATCATTATGCTGTTGGATCCATTGTTACCTTAGTTGCGATCTTGACCGTATTTGTTGTTGCATTTAAATGCTTTAGCTTGAGAGTTATTTGTTTGTTGCATTTAAGTGTTGTATGAACTTGTATTAATTTGGTCTATTCGGTGTTGTGTAATGAAGATGAGCCGACAATGGATGTACGATGACCGATGCTCTCCCCAGTTCGTTGAGGGCGTGCATACTTTTCTGCTTGCGGCTGAGGCAAACAAGCGGGCGGATGGTTTTATGCCTTGTCCATGTGCTCGCTGTAAGAATGGTCACAATTACTCTACGTCAAGAACCATTCACGTCCACCTGTTTAAGTCCGGTTTCATGCCCCATTATAATGTTTGGACCAAGCACGGAGAAAGAGGGGTTATGATGGAAGACAATGAAGAAGAAGAGGACGACGACAGCTATCCTGGCCATGGGTAAGAGGACGACGACAGCTATCCTGGCCATGGGTTCCCTGAATACGATGATACAACAATGGGGGAAGAAGCTGAGCCGGTAATGCGGGAAGAAGCTGAGCCGGCAATGCGGGAAGAAGCTGAAGAAGAGGCATCAGATGAGCCCGTTGATGATCTAGGTCGGGCCATTGCCGATGCAAAGAGAAACTGCGCAAGTGATTTGGAGAAGAAAAAGTTGCAGCGCATGTTAGAGGATCACAAAAAATTGTTGTACCCGAATTGCGTAGGTGACAAGAAAAAGCTGGGCACCACACTGGAATTGCTGCAATGGAAGGCAGAGAATGGTGTATCTGACAAGGGATTTGGAAAGTTGCTGGTAATGATAAAGGATATGCTTCCAAAGGACAACGAATTGCTCGAGAGTACGTACGAAGCAAAGAAGGTTGTCTGCCCTCTAGGGTTAGAGGTGCAGAAGATACATGCATGCCTCTCAGAAGGTAATCGATCCAGAAATCATACCAAGGTTATAAAATGATTTGGTGCAATGTCTTGTCAGTTTTGAGTTGGTGTTCCCACCATCCTTCTTCAACATCATGACGCACGTCCTAGTTCACCTATGCGAAGAGATTAACGTTTTGGGTCCTGTATTTCTACACAATATGTTCCCCTTTGAGAGGTTCATGGGAGTCTTAAAGAAATATGTTCATAACCGTGCTAGGCCAGAAGGAAGCATCTCCAAGGGCCATCAAAATGAGGAGGTCATTGAGTTTGGTATTGACTTTATTCCTGACCTTAAGCCGATTGGTGTTCCTGAATCACGGCATAAGGGCAGACTCGATGGAAAAGGCACGCTAGGAGGGGAACAAATAATATGTATGGACGGACATTCTCTCACTGAAGCACACTACACAGTTCTACAGAATTCCGCCTTGGTGGCTCCATATATGGATGAACACAAGAATTTGCTACGCTCCAAACACCCGGAGCGGTCTGATGACTGGATTACACGTGAACAAACCAGGAGTTTCGCCAGCTGGTTGCAAGCACGTACCATGCATGACACCTCTATTAAAGATGACCTGTACTTGCTGTCCCAGTTACCATCTTCGAATATAATGACTTTCAAAGGGTACGAGATAAATGGTAATACATTTTACACGATTGCCCAAGATAAGAAGAGCACCAACCAAAACAGTGGTGTCCGCTTTGATGCAGAAACCAAGACGGGAAAGGAAACATATTATGGTTATATACAGGACATATGGGAACTTGACTATCGACGTGGTTTGAAGGTCCCTTTGTTTCGGTGCAAATGGGTCAATATGACACGAGGCGGGGTAACGGAAGACCCGCAGTACGGAATGACAACAGTGGATCTCAACAATCTTGCGTATGCAGACGAACCATTCGTCCTAGCCAATGATGTGGCACAGGTTTTCTATGTGAAAGACATGTCTACCAAGCCAAGAAAAAGAAAAGATAAGGAAGCGAATGCATCGTACGATGAGCCAAGGTGGCACATAGTTCTTTCTGGGAAGAGAAACATCATGGGAGTGGATGACAAGACAAACAAGTCAGAAGATTATGAAAAGTTTGATGAAATTGCTCCATTCACAGTGAATATTGACCCGAGCATCCCATTAAATGATGAAGATTTTCCATGACTACGACGCAAAAGGACACACGCGAAGAAAAAGTTTCACACCCAAAGATCTGGGATGTGATCAGCTTAACTATCATCACTTTCTTCTGTGTTTCACACCCAGGAGGGAATCTCTGTAATAGTTAGGGTAGCTAGTTATGTGTTTTGGCATTTGAAACGCGAAGAAATTTTATGTGCAAGCAAATTCTTTCATGCATTTACTGATTTTTTTCAGCTAAATGACCCTGAAATTGAAAAGCATTTCAAATGAACTCAGAAAAGGATGAAAGTTGGCATGGTATCATAATTTCACCCACATAGCATGTGAAAAAAAGTAGAGAGGGTTACCGCAAAAACTGGATGCACTTCGTGTACAAAATGGACAATCTGTTTCGAAGTATCAGGGTTTCGGACGAAAACTCAGCCGTTACAAAGGCATTTCATTTTTTAAATAACCTAAGCATTACCAAATTGAATATAATGATAAAACACACTAATATTAAACTTAAGAAAAAGAATCACTGAAAAATCTATTTTCAAAGTTAAGTTATTCACAAAAATAAATAAAGCAAAAAAAATAAGAAAAAAAGCCCACCTACTGGGCCACAGCGGCCTGCATACGACTAGAAACCCAAATTCAAGTTGATCCAGGATGCAGGCCCGCTAGCCCAGTAGGCCCAACAGGGCATCGCAGAAGAGGTAGGCCCAGAAGGCCTGCTTAAGAAAGGAGCTCGAGACAGCAGCGACGGCGGGGTTTATAAGCAGGTGCGAGTGCCCCTCGGCTAGCGAGGTGGGACTAAACTTTTGTGCCCCTCGCCTAGCAGCGCACACCCTTTAGTACCGGGTCGTGGCACCAACCGGTACTAAAGGGGGGGCCTTTAGTACCGGTTGGTTCCACGAACCGGTACTAAAGGGGGGTGCTTCCCGCCGCTTGGCCTGGCCAAAACAGGCCTTTAGTACCGGTTGGTGGCTCCAACCGGTACTAAAGGTGCCTTCTATATATACATCACTTCGACAAATTTCATTCTCCCTCTGTTTCTTCCCGATCGATCGACGTCGTCGCCGCCCCCGTCCTACGCCGCCCCCGTCGCGCGCCGTTGCCGTCGCCGCCCCCATCCTCGTCGCCGCCCTCATCCCCGTCGCAGCCCCTGTCCCCGTCGCCGCCCCCGTCGCCGTCGCCGCCCT
>NC_057803.1:591567257-591569467 GCF_018294505.1 Triticum aestivum | reverse complement strand
GCCGTCGCCTCGCCGTCGCCGTCGCCCCGCTGTGAGCTCTCCCCCTCTAACCCCTCTCCCTCGCCCCTGGTGGCCACCATGGGCGCCGCCCCTCCCCGAGCCCATACACACAAGCATGATGAACACACACACACACGCACACATTGGGAGAGGCCATACATCGTGTCATCCTATGGAGAAAGGATTGCATCATCTTTCGAAGTCCGCCACCGAGTCAGCAGACTCCCGGTCCTCCAAGTCCACCAACGCGTGAGGCCACTCCTCCTCCTCCAAGTCCGGCAAAGTGTCGGGCCACTCCTCCTCCAAGTCCGACACAGCGTCAGACGTCCACTCCTCCTCCAAGTCCGGCACAACCTCAGGCCACTTCAAGTCCGGCACAGCTTCAGGCTACTCCTCCTCGTCCAACTCAGCCCCGTCAGCTGTCTCCGCCGCCTCAGCAATCGCAGAAGAGACACCCCGCAGCTATGGTGCGTAGCGGTATGAGTCGAGGTCATAGTACAGGAAGTACAGGCGGAGGCAAGCGATATAAATATGGTCGAAACCTCACTACTCCTCTTCTTGTGAGGGCTTACGACAGGACCGAGGAGCAAACCAATGCCATAGTGCAGGCAGAACTCGACGCCCATTTTGGACCGAAACCGCCATCGCCGCCAAGGGAGAAAGTGCCTGTGGAAGTAGTTGACCACTTCATTCGTATGGCTCAACCACCAGCTCCTAAGCCTGTTGACATAGACTATGAGCGCCACATCAGGAAGTTACATCGACGACGTCTACAGAAGGAGGCGAGCTCGAGCTCGAGCAAACAATAAGCAGCTGTCAAAAAATGCGGGAAAACCGTTGCCCAGCTGGGAAAACAGGCGGCGCAATCGATGCCCTTGCTTGTTGTGCCGCCAACAACACGTGACAGTACGCGTGCCCAATATTATTGTGGCCAAACAGTTTACGTTCCCGAGGTGGGCGATGTGGTAATAACCCAGGAGCATATAATGCAGGCTGAAGAACTCAATATCACTGTTGGACAACTCCTCGAGATCGAGGACATGCCTGGGATTACAGAGGAGGAAATAAAACGGAAATATGTCCGGGGCGAATCTTTGGTCGAGCCAGAAGATGTCAACAAGCTCCCAACGAGAATGTATGAATTGCATCAATGGTACATGGACATTACCAAGAGATCCAATCGAGAGTCCTTCATGGTGTATGTCAAGAAGGATGATTACTACCATGAGAAAGCTGTGGCCGTTGAGTATCCTGAACTGTTTCAGTTATACAATCAAGACGCACTCGACAAATCTATCGTCAGTTGCTATTGTTTGTAAGTGATTTCTTTCTGTAATTTAAGTCTCAAGCTAGCTGTAGTGATCCTTTTGATCAATCATTACCTGTAATTATCCTCACTATATTCTTTTCTGTGGTATTATGCAGGATGAAGATGTATGGAATGAGAAAAGGTGGATGCTATGGCATTGGGTTCATTGACCCAAACACCGTTAATGAATACACATGGAAAATAAACAAGCATCAAGAAAAAGAGGTAGAGGACAACACGCTAGAGTTCTTGAAGTGCCTCAAATACAATGAAGATATACTACTTCCTTACAACTTCCAGTGAGTCACACTTTCTTGTACTACAAATTCTCTATTTTTGCCTACTAGCTAGCTAGCTACATGTTTTTGCTTACATATGCCCGCTTAATTAAGACATGGAAACGTGTGTGCATACAGATTTCACTGGATCTTGTGTATCATTAAAGTTGACGCCGGAACAGTTGAAATACTGGACTCGCTACTTAAAAAACAAAGTGACTATAACATCTTGTTTGGGATAGTCAACAGGTAATTTCAATCATTATTAACTATATATCTCGGCCTATTTAGTAATTCGTCATTTCATGATATGAACTATTTAATAACCCCTTTATTCATTTTCTTTGTCGGCGGGCAAGGCTTGGGCAAGGTTCATCAGCGTCACGGAAGGCGAATGGAAACCAAAGCTAAAATGGTTTCGATCCAAGGTAAGTAATTAAGTAGTACTAGCTAGCTAGCTGCCATCTCTTTAATTATCATGCTTGATTAATTATTATCTGATCAAATTAAATTCCATTCTCGTAATAAAGGCCCTGAAGCAGGCGCAGGGGACTGATCTGTGTGCATTCTGCTTTTGCGAGAACATTCGCATGATGGCGTCCGAAAGGAGCAAATCTCAAAGA
>NC_057803.1:591563750-591566548 GCF_018294505.1 Triticum aestivum | reverse complement strand
ATATATATATATATATATATATATATATGCATAACGTGTACAATGTGTAGTACCGTAAAATACAAGCAAAAGAAAAAGAATTAAAATGGAAAACACAAAATTAAATGAAAAAGAAATCATAAAACCAAAAACCGCCCAAACATTTTAGTACCGGTTGGTGTTACCAACCGGTACTAAAGGGCTCACGGCCCCCGGAGCTGGCTCGTGCCACGTGGTTGCCCTTTAGCACCGGTTCGTGCTGAACCGGTACTAGGGGGGGGGCTTTAGTGCCGAAACGTTAGTGTCGGTTCCTAAACCGGCACTAAAGGGCCTTACGAACCGGTGCTATTGCCCGGTTCTGCACTAGTGTACTCTTATACTATCAGAACATACTCTTATACTGTCAGATATCTAACCACAAAAACTGGATGTAGAAATATCATAAAATCTGGATATTGTAGAGCTTTTAGAAACAACATAGAATTCCTACTCTTATACTGTCAGAACATACTGTCGGCCTTGATCTTGAACATGTTGTTACTTGCAAGAGCTAGGTTTGTTAGTTACAGAATTGAGTTAAGGAGTAAATCTTGAACTGTAGAACAACCTAGCACAAGCATATCATGTGTAAGCTGTCCTATACAAGCTCGAGCCCCTGAATAAGTTGTCCTATATCAATCTACTTCCCAGATATGTGGTCTATTTTATTCTTCAGCTAAGTGGAAAACCACGTCAAGTTCTGTTTTAATACTCTATTTCTCAATGCATGCAATTGGTTTCATCTGGACTACATCATAGAACCACCAATAAAGGACACTGAAAAAATATATCAGGACACAAGTGAAGAGTAAAGCAGTTTACTGTTACACTATCAGCTGCGAGCAATGGTTCAAAGAGTAAAGCAGTTTACTGTTACACTACCAGGACACAAGGCATGATAATCCATCTAATCTAATGAAATCTGAACTCAACCTGATCATGGTTCATGCCCTCACACACATCAGCACCTCAAGAATGCCATGACAAAAATGAAAAGGACCAAGACAATCACCACACAAGTGAAGAGAGAACTCGGGGCCTCTTTTACTCGCAGGATTCTAAAAAAACCCAGGAATGGGGAAAACACCAACAAGGACTAAGATAATCACCGGTATCAAACACCGGTGAGATGAAAAAACTAAGGTAAGGGGGGACATCAAAACGCAGAAGTGCATAACACAAGCTCACCGACATAGACACACATAACAGCCGCACAACAGCATAGACATTAAACATGTGCAGAGATCACAATCAACAAAGGTTTCCATCATGTGTATTTCAGACTATTATTCCCATCCCGAGAAAGCATCGACTTCAGAATATCCCCTTTTCAAAGAATGTGTTCTGTGATGAAAGCACTAGCGAATCATGCTAAAGCTAACCCCTACTTTTGACCCTCAACTATAACAACCACAACACAACATCATTCCTATTCAATTCAAGCCAAATTGGCAAGCCTTGCATAATGGATGGTAGGAGCAACATCTCACAAACTTTACAACATATATAAACAACATTATCACTATAAGAACTTGCTTAAATATAACACACCGCTTAAATCTAATAGGGCCTGAAGCATGCATGGTAGCATATTGTTCCTCAACTACAAATACAAGATTAGTTAAGGTGAGTGCACAACTAGAAATGCCAATTAATCAAGAAACTAAAAAGAAGACAATGCAACTCTAATTAAGCGCAATGACATGACCTACCATGGCCACAAGATTGGCAGCATGTTTAAGTTTTACAAAACTCTGTGTCATGTTCCTTAGTTATGAATGAATGAAGATCATCCACATATTCAAGTAGTGATCACGTCCTACCTGAATGAGCTGCATGGGATTGAGAAGAATCAAGAATTATTCTACTGCTGCAATGAACTGAGTGTGAGGGATCCGAGTCTTCCAGGCCCCTTCATAGGAGCTGGATGGACGTCCTTCATCCCTCAACAGCGATGGCCTTTGCTACGTCCTCATAGGTTTTCTCTCCACAACAATGGCAGTGGCACGATTGTTTGTCAGGCAAACTTTGAGCTGGGTATGCTTGCTTCTCTAGCGAAATTATGGCATTAAAAAGGCCACAACGGCTCACCATACAGTAGGTAGACTTATGAAATGTACCCATATAACATTCGTAACTTCACGTGGTTCAGAAATAAAAACATGAAGAGAATGAGAGCAGATAGATAAAACATGAAACTCTACTGGACCCGGCCAATACCCTAGAAAACAACTCAGGCTGGAGAAAGAAACTGTTTGGAATCAACACTATGTAGGGCTGGAGAAGAAACAGTTTGATAACTAAGCACTCCAACAGCAGTCCAATTAGGGCACTAATAGTTGACAGATAACATGTCTGATAAGCACAGCAGGGTTGCAAGCATTATATTGTTAAAACTAGGAATAACAGGCAAGAAGAGCGGGAATTTTATGAAGCACTCAACTAAAACTTGGCAGAAGCACTCAGTCACTAGTGCAATAATGTCGATTTTAACTATAATCAGGGAAAGGGGAGGAGGAGGAGGGGAAAGGGGAGGAGGAGGGTGGTGGGGCGTACGGTGCAGCTCACCGAGAGGAAGACGATGGTGAGCTCGTGCGGGGCCGGGGTTGACGAGGTGACGTGGATCGACGATGAGGCCGCGGTGGCCGGAGGTGGAAGAAGGCGCAGACGTTGTAGATGGTGGAGGCGTCGGTGTCGTAGAGGCGCCGGAGACCTTGCCCTGCGAGACAGAGAAGGGGCCGTCAGCCCCTGCGCAGGCGGGGGGCAAGGGGAGGAGGAGG
>NC_057803.1:591552177-591563222 GCF_018294505.1 Triticum aestivum | reverse complement strand
TCGGGGCGGCGGCGTCGTGGGTCGGGGCGCGCGGGTGGATCTGGCGAGGGAGAGAGGGATGAAGGGGATCTGGCGAGGGAGAGGGAGGAATTAGCTAGGGGGAAGCTTACTAATGGCGCACCCCGTGGCGGTGCGCCATTAGAAATCTTTTTTTTGATAGTAATGGCGCACCCCCCGTCGGTGCGCCATTACAAATCATTTTTTTAGATGGCAATGGCGCACCCCCCGTCGGTGCCCCATTAGAAATCTTTTTTTAGATAGCAATGGCACACCACCAGGCCGGTGCGCCATTAGTCTATTTTATTATTATTATTTTTTAAAAAATGAATATGAATATGAAACAGTAATATTTTTTTATAAAAACAATAATAATTGTTGTTTAACAACAATTGTAGTCTACATTTTTTTATTATTTTTTAGAAAATGAATATGAATATGAAACAGTAATAATTTTTTATAAAAACAATAATAATGTTTTTAAAAATATCATGAAATTTGTTATTTGAAAATTTGTTATAAATACAATCGATCTTAGCTAGCTATCTGTTCACAATCTTCTTTCCCTTCTTTTTCGCAAATGGAGTTCCTCTATGGAACGGACGTCCTTTAGGTAGGGTGGTCCTGCTTCTTCTTGTGGTGTATGCTGCTACTTCATCGTCGTTGTCATGTTCGATATTCGGGTCGCCGTACTTGTCGAAGTCTTGCTCATTGGCTACTCCATCCATTCCGATGATCTTCCTTTTGCCTCTCCTCACGACAACACGACTGGGCTTTGACGGGTCGGTAATGAAGAAGCATTGGTCCACTTGGGAAGCCAGTACCCATGGCTCATTTTTCGCGGTGATGTTTGCGCCCGCGGTCTTGGATTTGGCTTCGGGTATAACCATGGTGGTGAAATACCGGTCTTCTTTTAAGACGCTCTTGGCCCATCTGACACGGAACATCGGGACCTTCTCTCCAGCGTAGCTCAGCTCCCAGATCTCCTTGATCCTTCCGTAGTATCTGTCCTTGTCGTTACCGGTGTAGGATTCCATCATTAGCCGGAGTTCTGACAACCATCGCTCTTCATGTCCTTGTCCTCGGTGTAGAATGTGTAGCCGTTGATATCATACGCCTCATAGGTCATCTGGTTGTGCTCGGCGCCCTGTGACAAGGCCAATATGAGTTCTTCTTCCGTGGAAGAATCCTCATGTAAAGGGTACGACAGAAGCTTCTGCTTGAACCAACGCGTGAAACATGAGTTGTGCTCTTTGATTATATCTCCGTCCGTCCTCTGTTGGCCTTGGTCATTGTACGTCTTCTCAATAAAGGTTTTGTGCTCTACCACCCAAGGATCGACCACGTCTATGTGTTGTAGCGCGACTAGGTTTGCTCTTTCAAAGTCGGCGAGTCGACCCTCGAAGTCGACATGCATTTCGCGGCGACCCTCACGGTGGCCCCATCCAGCGAGCCTGCCGAGGTGCCTGTTGACGGGCAGACCAACGGGGTTCTCGATGCCTAGATAATTCGTGCAGTAGGAGATGCACTCTTCGGTCAGAAAGCCCCTGGCTATACTTCCCTCTAGACGTGACATGTTGCGAACGTATCCTTTGATGACACCATTCATCCTTTCGAACGTCATCATGCTGTGCAGGAACGTCGGCCCGAGTTGGATGATATCCTCCACGATATGGACCAGCAGATGCACCATAACGTCGAAGAATGCGGGCGGGAAGTACATCTGAAGCTCGCATAGTATCACCACGATCTCTTCCTGTAGCCTTCTGAGTTGCCTCACGCCGACCGACTTCCAAGAGATGACGTCGAAAAAGTTGCATAGGCCAAATAGCATTTCACGGACGTGCGCGTCCATGATCCCACAGATTGCAACTGGAAGTATCTGCGTCATCAACACGTGACAGTCGTGAGACTTCATCCCGCCGAACTTCTGCTTCGCTGGGTCTAGGTATCTGCTTATGTTCCCCGCGTAATCCTAACGAAGTTTTACTCCTACGACGCAGGTGAAAAACTGCTCGATCTCCTCCTGACTTAGAGTGAAGCACACGGGAGGGTAGTCATTTCCGGTCTTCTTGGCCTTTTTGCCTTTGTGACGACTTTCTGTGTCCTGCTTTGCCTCATCATCATCATCATCATCATTAGCGTGAAGCTCCTGCCTGATGCCCATTGATTTCAAGTCTGCCCTTGCTTTCGGCCCATCTTTGGTCCTCTCTGGCATGTTGACCAGGGTACCAAGCAGACTCTCGCACATGTTCTTCGTGATATGCATGGCATCAAGGCTGTGAGGCACACGGTGGATCTTCCAGTATGGCAAGTCCCAGAAAACAGACCTCGTTTTCCATACATTCAGCAGCGGCTCTAGCGCCTTTTGCTTTTTTCCCAGTAGTGGGCAATCTTTCCAATTTTTAACAGCCCGTCTATTTCCTCGCCGCTCCTCGTATGCGGGCGTCTTCGGGGTTCGGTTTCACCATCGAACAGATCCTTGCGTTTCCTCCATGGGTCATATCGTCGCGAAGCCACCTTCGATGTCCCATGAACACGGTTTTCGAAGACCCGAGATCTCTATCTAGCTGGCGATACGTTGTGTCATCCATGCACCTGACGCATCCAGAAAATCCATGGACCACCTGCCCCGCGAGATATCTGTAACCGAGATAGTCGTGCACCATCGTGAGTAGTGCGGCTCTCATAGGGAAATATTCTTTGTCTACGGCGTCCCACGTATTTGCTGGCGTTTTCCACAGCGTGTCTAGCTCCTCTTTTAGCAGCCCCAGATACAGATTGATGTCATTCCCTGGTTGTTTCGGCCCTTCAATTAGCATACTCATGTGAATGTACTTCCTCTTCATGCACAACCAGAGGGGAAGGTTGTACATACACACAAACACAGGCCAGGTGCTATGTGTGCTTCTCTGGATGCCAAACGGATTGACTCCATCGGTGCTCGCGCCCAGCACGATGTTCCTTGGATCCTTCCCAAATTCTGGATGTTCGAAGTTCAACACTTGTCACTGGCTCCCATCCTTAGGGTGACTCAGCATCTTGTCTTTTTTATTTATCTCCGGATCATTTGCGTCATCTTCTCGCTTCTTCTCCTCCCTATCTGCGTGCCAATGCATGAGCTTTGCTACCTTAGGGTCCGCGAAACACCGCTGCAGACGAGGAGTGATTGGAAATTACCACACCACTTTTCGAGGAGCTTTCTTCCTCTTCTTGTATCGAGTGACGCCGCACACCGGACATATGGTAGACTCCGCGTGCTCGCCCCGATAAATGATGCAATTGTTCATGCACACATGGTATTTCACGTGCGGTAAATCCAGAGGACACACGACTTTCTTCGCCTCCTCGAAACTGGTCGGGCACTTGTTCCCCTTGGGAAGACGTTCGTGCCAGAATGGCATGTTCTCGTCGAAGCATGCGTCGGTCATTTTGTGTTTTACCTTCATCTCCAAAGCCATGAGCGTTACTTTCATGCAGGTATCCTCGGGTCTGCATCCTTCATACAATGGAGTAACCGCGTCTATCTCTAGTTGATCCAGCTTGGCTTTCTCTCGGGCGGCAGCTCTTGCGTTATTCGTCTGCTTGAGAAGTAACTCTTGAATATGAGGGTCCTGCACCCAGCCCATCGATGGTCCATCGTCGTCCGCTCCGCCGGCATCTTCATCTTCATGATCATGCCCTTCGTCTGCTCCGGCATCTTCCTCATCATCATGTCCGGCATCTTCTACATGATGACTGTGTATAGCATCACCGTCGTGATCATGTCCTGGAGATTCTTCGTCTTCTCGCCCGCTCGAGCCGCGGTGGTTGTCTTGCTGCCCTTCCTCATTTCTTGCCCGGCCCCCGTGGACGACTTCATAGTCATCTTCATCACCTTGCCACCGATAGCCATCCATGAAACCACGCAAGAGCAGGTGGTCCCGCACCTACCCAGAATCCGGGTCCGCAATAAGGCTCTTCAACTTGCATCTTCGACACGGACATCTTATCTCCATCTCATTCTTTTGAACCATCTCGGCCTTCGCGGAGCTCAAAAACCTATTCACGATGCCTTCGGTCATCGTGGACCATGGTCGCCTGCGGGGTAGAGCAAAATGATATTTTAGAACCAAGAAAAAATTTGGCATGACTTTCCCTAAAAATAGGACCAAAAAGAATGCATAGTGCCAAAATTCTCGCCAAAACGGAAATGAATCAACATTCCGGCAAAATATTGTCAACTATCGCATTTCAAATACCGGTACCTGCAAACACAAACATATATGCAACACCAGAAACATATGCAACACCACAAACATACATAGATCTAGATAGGCCACAAAAAGTGCATGTGCACGTTGTTGGAGCGAGCTAGGGAGAAAAAAAGTAGATCTACAACATGAAGATAGCTTTCCCCTTACTTACCTATCAAAAAAATGTAATTTCACCACTTAATTTTGATGAATCTATGGTGCAAATGAGGTGAGGAGGAGGAGGCAGCCGACAAGCTTGGAGAAGTAGGTGGAATGAATGAAGTGGGAAAAGTGAGTGTCTAGGTGTGGCTGTCCAAAATATCTAGCTGGTCCCAGGTTACCAATGGCGCACCACACAGCAATGCACCATTAGTAACCCAACATACTAATGGCACACCTGCTGGCCGTGCGCCATTAGTAGTTTTGCAAAAAAGTAAAAAATATATATATATATATATATACTAATTGCGCACCGTGGCATAGTGCGCCATTACTAGTTTAAACTAGTAATGGCGCACTTTGCAACGGTGCGCCATTAGTAGTTTTGCAAAAAAAAGAATAAAAAAATACAATAGTGGCGCACTCTATGGCTGGTGCGCCATTACTAGTTAGAACTACTAATGGCGCACTTTGCCTGGATGCGCCATTAGTATGTTTGGAAAAATGAAAAAAAAATGTTACTAGTGGCGCACCTTGTGTCTGGTGCGCCATTAGTGTCTTCCACACTAATGGCACATCACCACATGGTGCGCCATTAGTATATAGTAGTGGCGCACCACTTCTCTGGTGCGCCATTAGTGTCAATTTCATCTATAGCCCTTTTCCTAGTAGTGCTGGGAGGCCTAGGAATGTCTAGTGGGTTGGGCACTCCCCAAGTAGGTGCTAGGAAGAAAATTACAACAGAAGAATCTCATGAGGAGACTGACCTATGCTCAAAGATGAATTAGCAGCCAAGTGTTTGATTAGCGGTACGGGAAATTCACATGGCCAATGGGCGTGAGCTTTGGCTGAGGATGATCATCTACTAAGGAGAATGTCTTCACAAATTTTCATCTCAAAAGGAGGAGCCTAGGTGGTACTTGCTTTGCAAAGTACCACACCGGACAAAAATATGAATGTTGAAGCTGGGCTCAAAATAATGAATGGATTGAGCTGAAATTTGGTGGAGGATGGTTATTTGGGCATAGGAAAGCACTGTAGAAAATTGATACCATTTGGACATGCCAAAGTAGTACTTCCTTCACAATGCTCTTCTATGGACAGAAACTTGGGAAACTAGTGAGAGAGATTAGATGAATGAAATGAGCTCAAAATTGGTGTAGGTAAGTTACATAGGTATGGTCATGCGCTGGTAAGTTTTTAGATCATTTGGGTAAGCCTATCTAGTACTTACTTCACAAAGCTTCTCTCGAGGTAGAAACTTTGGAAATTTCCTGAGAAAGATTTACCAGGAAAATGGAGCTGAATATTATCATGTGGCAATGATTTGGGTATGGAAGAGTGCCCAAAAAGTTTGAGGATAATAGGAGGGGTCTAGAAAACACTTGCTTTGCAACGTGCCAATCTGGCCATAAAATATAAATTGAACCTGGGCTCACATAGATGATTTGACTGAGCTGCAATTTGGAGGAGGGTGATAATTTTGGCATGTGAAGGAACTGTATAAATTTCATGTCATTTGGATATATATAAAAAAGGTACTTCCCTCACAATGCTTCTAGGTGGACAAAACCTTTGGAAATTTGCCGAGGAAGATTTGCTAGGCAAATGGAGTTGAATTTTGTTATGAGGCAATGATTTGGATAGGAAAGAGTGCCCAACAATTTTGAGGGCAATCGAGAATATATAAATAGCACTTCCTTCACAAAGTGATGTTCTGAACAGAATAGGAAAATGAATATTGTTGAATTAGTTTTGAACTAGGCAAGGAAGGATTTTTACATATTTGACGAAGATATGACCCAAAGAATTTATGAGATTTTTTTGGGAATTTTAGGAATGACAGAAATATAGGTTGCTTCACAACCTAGGGCAAAAATTGACACATGGACATGACACATAGGCAAAACTGATGAGGTGGCACCTAGTCATAGCAATAAATACCAATACATCCACGTTCACAACCTCACGATCACTTATATTGGTCGTAATCAGGTAGAAATAAGGTCATGGACCACTCTTGTCTACTTTATGACCATTTGGTGTAAGGCAACTTCAGGGTTTGAGCCCTCCAAGCGAAATGGCCGTGGATTTACAACCAATTTAGCTGGGGTCACTAAGAGAAGGTCATAAGTTGACATATTTCTTGTAGTGAAGATAAGTAAATTAAGGTCATTGATATCATATACATGAAAGGTTGGATGAAGGGGTGATAGGAAGCAAGGTGAAATGGGAATCTTATGTTCTTTTTAAGTAGTATAGATATAGATATAGATATCTCTACTCCTAATGTCTGAGTTGGTCGAATAGTATCCACAGTTTATTTTCGTCCCACCCCTTTCAACCGTTTTTTCGCTGGGTTTTTTTGTGCCCTCCCCCACCCCACCCCCACACCCACCGCAAAAAATAATTCAACCGCACCAACACATGTCTTACCGATCCCCTCGAGGAGGAGACGCCGCCGTCGTCGTGAGCATACGCACCTCTCCTATCGATCCTATTGAGGACACGCCGCCGCCGCCAATCTCACAGAGAAGACCCCACTGGATCTCTTGCTATACTGCCACCCTCGTGCCGCTGTCCTCCTCTTTCTTTTGATCTCCTCGCCCTAGCCGGCGCCGCCATCTCCTCAGCACCCTGGTCCTTGGCCGACGCCGGCAACTCCTTGGCGCCCCGCCGCCGCCATCACATCCGAGGCGCCGGCCCGACCTGGATCCCTTGGAAGAAAAGTTTGGACCATCCCTCGACCACCTTGCCCTGGCCGCCGCCGTCATCTCATCTGCGCCCCGAGCCATGGCCGACATCGGTGACTCCTCGACGCCCCGCTGCCGCCGTCACATCTGAGGCGCCGGCCTGACCTTGATCCCTTGGAAGACAGGTTTGGACCATCCCTCACAACGTGTTTGGTTCGGGGGAATTAGAGATGGGGAATGGGAGTTGAGAGGTGAGGAGATTAAAAGTCCACTGTTTGATTAGAGGGAGTGGGAGTTTAAGTGGGAAGGGGAATGGGAGTTGGAGAAGCCAATTCCCACCGATTTCATCCCAGGGGGTACCCTGTTAATTCGTGAGTGGAGTTTTATCCCACGCCAATTCCCATCATACACCAAACAAGGGAATGGGAGTAAAATCTACTTCCCATGCCTAATCCCTTCATAAACACCCTTGTGCAACCTCCCATTCCCCTGCCCGAGTGTTTACCAAACAGGCTGTCAATCCCTTGATTATGAGAATCCCTCGATCCCTTGAAACGCTCAGGCTACGGAAAAAATGGTTCCCTTGTTTCTGCTCATCTCTATTCCTAGGAGTACAACCTTCTCGAGCGATACATAGACGCAATGCTCCAGAAAGTTTTGATGCGCCGATGTATACATGAAAAAAAGTGTACATGAAAAACGTTAGTCTAGCTAGCTTAGACTGTCGTGCACTTGAGTGGGCCAACATCATTATGTTTTGGCCAACATTATTGATCAAGTTATTCTGGAATGAAAAGAAATAACCAAGTTATTCTGAAATAAAATATGTGCTCTAACATCATTTTGTCTTGGCTCCTCAAGTGAACTATGTCTTTGACTGCATCTTACATTTTGGTTCAAGGGATCGGCTAAGCGTCCACTATCTTGTCGTATGGAGGCGATGCTACCAAGTACCAACTGACCACCTCGTTCACATCCCCTTCCATATCACATCGGTGCATTGATAATACCGTTCTTTCCTTTTCATAATTCATGTTGGGTCCAGATTTGGCGGGACTGCGGAGGCGGTGCTATAGGGGGCACGATGGCGATCATTGATGGGCATCCTTACAGGCACATGATCAGCGAGACCTGTGCTTCTCTCCGTCGCCACCCAAGGTGTTGCTCCTCATCTGCTCACTCGACTGTGTGTAGCTTGTTGAATCGGTGCTTAGTACAAACAATGCAATGCATATGTAGTTTGTATATAGTGACTTGATGCAATTTTGTATTGCGATGCTCAGTATGGTACAGAGGTAATGCAGATTCTATGTAATGAATCGATTTAAAATAAGTAGTTATGAATCCCAAGCAAATTTGATGTTTGCAAATTTTGCAATGAGAAATAATGTCTCCTAGAATTGTACATTATAATTGTTTGTGTTGCACATGCAAATGAAATGGTGCTGAAAATTCAAATAATATGTTATTGTTCCTCTTATGTTGCTAAAGTATTATGTGTCTTGTTCGCGCAGCAGGTCGCCACGCTTATAACATCGACGGGTTTCTTCTTGGCCAACGTTGCTGCCAGCATGGCGCAAGGCGGTTTGAGGTCCTGCTATGGCTGCGGATGGGTCTTCTGCCACACCGCTGGGCAGTTCAAACCCCGTGGCAGTGGCACAGATTCCAATGGCAGTGGCGAAAGGAGCGGACAGGATGGGATGTTTCCGCAAGGTTGCCCGAGGAGGAGTAAGCTCGTTTGGATCCCATATTATCTTGAATTTTCTGACTGTACATTTCAATTACTTGTGAACATATATGGAGCAGATAACAAAGGAGGCTCAACATTGATGATTACACCCTGCTGAGATTTGAGAAATACTTACAAATTGCAGAGAATCACAAAGGTATAGTCTGCGCAAACTCATCCAAGCTGTTTCTTCTTCTCACGTAGCTGCTTGATTCTTCTTGACAGAAAAATCTTACCCTGAACTAGGTTAGTTACATGTATGGAGTAGAAACTACTCCCTCCGTTCCTAAATATTTGTCTTTCTAGAGGTTTCTAATGGTGACTACATACGAAACAAAATGAGTGAATCTACACTCTAAATATGTCCATATACATCCGTACTTGGTGAGCATTTAAAATCTCTAGAAAGACAAATATTTAGGAACGGAGGGAGTACAAAATTCTTACACTGAACTAGGCTGAGTAGTTACATGTAAGGACTATACACTCCAAATCAGATATTCGATTAGACCTCCCGAATATAATTTTATAGGCTTGTTCTTGAAAATGCTAAGAGGAAATAATTGATGTAGTACTCCATACCAATGCATCAACTCCTTTAATCCCTATTAGTTCATTATATACATCTTAGTTGAAATTTTTGTTCTGTGGTGGTTGCTTATAGTTGGACGAGCTTGAGAAGGGTGCTCTCCGACTGGTCAAGATCAGGAACAAGGTGGAGAGGAGGTACAAGAGGACCACAAGAGTCGTTAGTCTCTAAATATTATGGATGTTAAGTATGAGGCCGCTCTCCTCCAACTACAGGCCTGGAGATGGAGGAGAGGAGCGGTCCTGTAGGCTCATTGGGGGTTGACCTCGCGCCGGTAGCAGCGAGGACCGTGCCGTCGTGCCACCACGTCTGTGCTATTATTCAGTCATGCTGGTATTAGCCTCAAGCCACTAAGCTCATCCCGTCTGTAAGTTTTGTGCTTCTTCTATCAAATCTAAGAATTTGGTGCATGTGTTATTTGTCTACGTGATGTATACCAGGTCAGTGCACTTGTGTGATTAAAACCACGGTATCTCCATAAGCACGTGTATCTGTGTTCAAAGTAGCTCCTGAACTGCGGAATGCTTCCTTCGTGGTGTGCTTCATGGACTGAAAATGTAACATCCCAAAATTCTAAATTTTGGAATGTTATAATAAATAGATAGATTTGATTGATTGTCGATTGATTGTCTGAAAGTGAGTGAATTCGAAAGTTTTGAAAGTTAAATGAGAGGGAATAAAAGGACTTTCCCAAACTTTCATATTTGCTTTCTGATCTCCGTGAATTCAAATCCTTTTCAAATACAAAACTCTCGAGAGAAGATGATATGACTTCTTCCATTTAAATTAAATGAAAGGGTATTTGAAAATATTTGAATTTCATTTGGAAAATATTTCCAATTCAGAAACTTTAAGCAACTCAATGATTTTCACGAGAGAAGATAAAATGACTTCTTCGAATTATATGAAATATGAGTTGGGAGTTTCAAAGAACTAAATTCAATGTTCTTTTGAATTTATTTTCAATTTGGAGTTTTTTTGAGTTTTATTCAAATTATTTTTCTCCAAAAATAAAATATATGGAAATTAGGGTAACATGATTCCCTACAACAGAAAATTGGAGAAAAATTAATTTGAAATCATTTTGGTATTTTTAAAATGTTTTTTGTTGGATTTTTATAGACCAGTAGCACTCTTTGTTTTATCTGAATTTGTGTGGATATTATTTGAAGTTATAAAAATGTTCACCGTGTAGAAAATCTTTTTCTGAAAATTTTGATATATAATATGACTATATAATATTTTATTTGCTTTTGTTTTATTTTCATTTGTCTGTGTTTAAAAAAAACTCTGCGAACAGTGCCAAGCCGAAGCCCAGCACTGCTCTCTCTCTCTCTCTCCCCGCGCCAGGCCAGCCGGCCTAGCCCAGCAGCGGCCCAGCGCGCCGTCTCTCTCCCCGAGCAGGAGACCGGCCGGCGTACGCCGCCGTCGCCGTCGTGGCCGAGGAGGACTCCTGCTCCTGCCCCTTCCCCAAGTCGGTATCGCGCCTCCCCTCCGCCCTTAAATACCGGAGCCCCGGACCCCGCCTCCCTCTCCTCCCCGCCTCTCGCCGCCACAACCGCCGCCACCGCGGACGCCGGAGCCGCCCGCGCCGCGCCCCTCTGCTGCCTTGCCGCGCGCCGCCTCGCCTCGCTGCCACCTCT
>NC_057803.1:591544789-591551552 GCF_018294505.1 Triticum aestivum | reverse complement strand
GCCGCCCCGCCTCTGCTGCTCGCCGCCGCCGCCCCGCGCCACCCTGCCCCGCCGCGCTCGCCGGAGCCGCCTCGCCTCGCTCGCCAGAGAACACCGCTGCCGCCGGTTTTCTAAGAAAAACCGCCCCGACCGGTAAAACCGTTGCCCGGTTCGATTCGGTTCTTTTGATTAAAACCGGTTTTTCTTAATAACCTAGTTAAGTAGTGAACGTTCATTGTTTTAGTCTTCGCAGCGAACGTTTTTGGTCATATAAACTTCTATAGCGAACGTTCGCTATTTAGTATTTTTTTCCTTTTTCTTATTTATTTCGGCCAGGGACTTATATGTGAGGAGTTTTCTTTGCAGTTTAGTCCCTGAACTTCAAACACTCGTAACTTTTTGCTCGTTAGTCCAAATCCAACGAAACCAACGCTCACATCTTCGTTATGATCCCCTCTATCCGGATAAACAACTTAAACATGTTTTTGAAAAGTTTAAAATTTGAATTAGATCAGATTTGAATTCAAACTTCATTTGATCATAACTTGCGTTTCGTAGCTCCGTTTGAGTTGATTCTTTTTGCAAATCGAAGCTCTTGACCTAAACATTCTAATAAGGCTAAATTCACATAATTTTGGTACTGTTAGAAATTGTTTTATTTTGCAAGAGTTATTTGCTTGGTTTTGATGTTTTCCGAATCGTCTTCTTCGTTCTTTCTGATCTTTTGAGTGATTGCTTATGTGTGGTTCTATTGCTTGATTACGATAGATTGACCGAAGTGTGACGAGTAGATCTATCAAGAGTTTTGAGTGCGAATCATCTTCATCAACATTGCAGGCAAGTTCACACTTGGATCATACCTTTTTCTACATACCCAGTTTTTTTTGCATTACATCAATCTTCACACATTGCATGATTAGGATCTAATTAAATTGTGGGATGGGAAGTAGATGAGGTAGTACCTAATACCTGTTTATTATCAAACCTTTGGGAGTTACTTCTACGTTTGCTTATTATGCCATGCTTTGCTAGTAGACGTGGATTGGGTGAGTGATATCCATAACAGATGTGAGATTCATAATTAAGGGTTTATCCAAGGTGGCAACCTAGCACACATCTGGGTGGATTGAGGCACCTGGTTATTCTCGGATTGCCTGTCTAGGCACCTGGGTAATCCGGGACTTGCCCGTTTTCTTTTGGACCGCCACCCAGGCTCAAAGGGATCATGAGATTATTCATACTAGAAACTTCCGTGTGCAGCCACAAGCCATTATGGGCTCTGGCATAGTTGATTAAGTTGTGCGAACTCTTACAGTGGTAGACTAGCAGATGTAGGGGATGTAGGTGGTACGGTCTACCCGATCGTAAGGTGCTAGCGCTTCTGAAAGACTATGTCTCGGTCATCCGTCTTCTCAAACACACTGTAGTGCGAGAAACCAAACGGAGGCGATCAAGTCTTGTGGGGAAAAGTGCGCAAACCTCTGCAGAGTGTATAAACTAATCATGATTAGCCGTGTGCCCGGTTATGGACATCTTGAGTATCTAGTTCTTGGATTATCCTGTTGATCTCATCACGTTACTTTAAATGAATATTGTTGGGTTTTAATGATGTTACTTAATTGGGATTGAGAATGCTGTCAACCATTCTCAATGTTCAACAACCACCATGATAGTTAAATAAAATTTATTCCTTTGCAGTAGGGAAAAATTGGCTCTTCGCAAAAACTATAACCATAGAGCTTTTCCACCAGCCAAATATGCATGTAGTGATAGCCATTGTTCTTCATTTTCTCTATGGTGTGAATTTGCCAGTACATTCAATGTACTGACCCGTTTCGGGCTGCAACGTCTCATGTTGCAGGATTATCTTACGACGAGTAAGTGATACGTTAGGGTTATGATTTCTACACTCAACTTTGCCGTTGGTGTTGATGGGAATCCACAACCTTGTTGCTTCCGCTATATGGATTGAGGTAATAGTATTTACGTTACTTTATACATGTGATTTACCTCTGTTATAAATCCTTCGAGTACTGTGTGTGTCAGCATACCGATCCAGGGATGACACTTAAACACAGAGACTTGACCCATTCGGGTCGGGTCGCTACAAGATGGTATCAGAGCACATGTTGACTGTAGGACGTGACCCTATAAACCAGCAAACCCATAGGAAAGATCTTTCTCTAAAACTTTACTTTTCAAAAAGACCTTTCACCTCTCTTCTCTTCTGAGCATATTCAAAAATTCCTTTTTTTAGTGAGACCATACCCCTTTTTCCTTTTGACCACAAAGATTCGACTGATGAGACCACTCCAAGAAGTACAAGATATCGGACAACTAAGACCACTTCGGAATGAAGAGTATTTTCCGTGCATCTGAATAATGGAAACTACAATGGTTGAAGACCGAAGACAAGTAGAATTTGGAGGCTCTGAAGAATTCCCAGATTTATATGACCTAGGAAGGCTACCCTTATGGAACTTGGCAGACTATGGAAGTGTCAATACCCGAGATCCAGGTGTATTGGAGAAAGACTGAAACAAGGAGTATGAGAACTCGAAGTTTTGTCAAAGAAAACCCTAAGGCAGGAGATATCAACTGGCAAGATAACTCATGGCAATGACAAGGGAAACACGGTTATCCGTGGTGTCATCGCCGCTGATGCTATTGTCACCGTGCTGAGTTAAGGATGCATTTCATCAGAATGGATTTGATGGAAGAAGGCTGATGGAGCACCTATCATAAGATGAAGTTTTAGCCCTAGCCGGTGTATCACCAGGATCTGGAGTAGTACATCAAGAAGTTTAAAATGGAGCTCCAGGAAGTCGTATTGGACAAGGAAGTATTTCATGAGGAACTCAGGATCCTGAAGATGAAAGTAGCCAAGCTGGAGGAGCTACAACCTCGAGATACCGGAGATTTGTCAGGAACTGAAGGACAGTATGACCATGGTTCATGTGACGGATGTTGAAACCAGAAGTTTGAAATGCAACTCCGGAATATTAAAGGATGTCACGAGAGATTTCACGTCAACAGAGATGATCTAGCCAAAGGAGTTGAGAAGGATAAACATGACCGGAAGAAGCTATTGGAGGCATGAACAAGACTTGAAGAGTTTGGCGATGATGACCTTAGCAGACCAAACCCCCGTTCTATACCTACGTTAGATGCAACGTTTGTGAGTTGTCATTTGTTTGATGTTTTCCCGACGGCCACAAATAAAATCTATCTTTTCAAAACTGTTGTTTGCATTGTGTGCATCCCTCTCTATCTCTCTTATCTCACCCCAAAACCCATGGACCTAATAGAGGATGAATGGAGATGAGCTTGTATTTTCGGGACCGATGAGTCAATTGGAGACAGACCGATGGATTCAGAACATGGAGGATCATATGGAGAACAACCCTATAGTCGGAAAGGATATGGCCCAGCATGCTCTTCAATGCTTTGAAAGAGGTGCTCCTACTTGGTGGAGGATGTACCAAACCATCAATGGATGGCAAGGAGTAACCACTTGGAAATAATTTAAGTTGACTTTGCTAAAGTCTCAGTTTGTGTCCCAGAAATCGAAGCCTTATGGAAAGGATATGAAGAAAACTTGTGCATGCAAGATTTGTGGAGAAATAGGACACACCCATAAAGAACACAAGGATGAATGCCCGAATTGTGAAGAAAGTCACCCAGTTGAAGAATGCCCAACTAGGCAAATTACTTGTTTCTTGTGTGAAGGGACTACCCACTACCCTGCTTAGTGTCACATTTACCCCTTGGTACAAAGAACCATCCAGCAGAAGGAAGAAGCAATGAAAGGAGCCCTTATGGAAAGTTTAGAAGAACATGTGATGAAGGAAGAGGTGGAGTACACACCCAAAGAGGAACCAATTAAACCCTGCGCCAAGTCTTGCTATTCATGTGGAGAAGAAGGACACATCTCCCAGAATTGTATGAATGGGGAGCTAGTAGAATTCCCGACGGAGGAAGTAGATTATGACCCACAGGAAATAGAAGCCCTGATTGGAATGGAAAAGTCCAGGAAGAGAAGTAGATTGGATCCCAGGAACAAACCAAGTTCTACAAAGAAAGACCTGAGTCATATCACATGTTTCAGGTGCAAAAATTCAGGACACTACTTCAATGATTGCCCAAAAGGGAAGATGAGTACCCCAAGAGGCTATATAATCACAAGGAAACCTCGAAACTTGTCAGAAGTAATATGTTTCCGTTGTAATGAAGCAGGGCACTTTGCCAGAGAATGCCCCAAGGAGAAGGAAACTTGTGCTAGGTAGTTGAGTTTGCAACAAAAGTAATGGAGTAGTGGAAGTGAGAACATTTTCTTGAGGTGTTGAGTTGAGACAGGTAATGGAAAAGCGAGAGATTGTAATTAATTGAGAGTGAATAAAGTTGCATCATTGGTACTGATATGGATTTTATGAGTTTTTACTCTATGAAGAAGGATTTTGACCATTTTTGAGGATAAGAGAAATATGGTCTATGGAAGATTTGTGCATTTTAAGGGTGGTAGTACCCTGTAATGGATTTCGGACAAAATGAATATGAGTTTTGCCTCGATATGTGTGATACCCCAAGAGTGTGTGGGATGAAGTTGGAGACGTCAGTTGTTTGGATCAAATGTGATGCAAGGAGTCAGAAGAGAATGTTAATTTGATTCGAGATAGACTGAAAGTAGCTCAGTCCAGGTAGAAGAGTTATGCAGACTTAAAAACTCAAGGAGGTAGTCTATGAAATTGGAGACAGAGCATGTCTTCATGTGTTCGCTCTGCGAGGAGTTAAACGAATTGGAATTAAGGTAAAGTTAGCCCCGAGATTTGTAGGACCATATTGAGTTTTGGAGCGTATGAGAGAAGTGGCCTACAAGTTTGAGTTACCGGAAGGACTGTCAGGAGTTCAAGATGTGTTTCACGTTTCCCAGTTGAAGAAGTGCCATGCAGAGATGGCCAATATTCCCCTGTAAGGACGCTTGACCGCGAAAAGGATAATGATGTTCCACGAAGTGGAATATGGACTTCATAAGTATAAGTTTTTATCTCGGTATGAGGGATACCCCACGAGGATGAAGAGATGAAGTACTATTGGATATAAAGGAGGTATGATGTTGGAAATATAGATCAATGGAAATTCCATGATGAGTTTGAGTAATCACGTTTTAGTTTGGTGCCAATAGAAGGAAGGAAGACAGTACAATTGGATGGATTTAAGAATACTAGGAAGTTGGAACAATGATCAGTTGCCCGATGATAAGTTCAAGGACTACAAGTGATGAGATGGGCCATAACCCATAGGCCCCAGGACCTGCCAAGAAGCAAGCACCTTCTTGCTGAAGGAAAAACCCTGGGAGTGGATATACCTTTATCGACAGACGATCTTATAGGAGTTACGCAAAACCTGAGAGTTGTGAAGGAACGATAGATGGTTGTTTGGCTTGCAGAATCTATGGATTTATTCGAACTTGGTTCGTCGACAAGAGAAATTCTGCAATGCTTGTGAGGATGACCGAGTGTTAGAATGCGAGATTCGCTAAACCATATACAAGGTAATGATTTGGGTGCGGGATGGATTGATCACCATACCGACTTACTCTTATTGTTCGCCTTGCTATATGGAATGGTAAATCTGAGTGACTTACCTATAGTAGAGAGACGACGATGGAAACCTTGTTTAAACCTTATAATGGTATAGGAATTTTTCCCTTGTACACGGCAGCTTTTTGCCAACCGTAGGTTATACGTTGAGGATCAACCCAGACCCATTTCCTGCAGGAGAAACCATAAATTGTTGACCACCATGAGATATCGATAGTTGTTTAGTTTTGGCGCCCGACCCGTCAGCTAAGAAGACCCAAACTCGGAATAACCTTACGAGGAGGAAAGGACAGAAGAATTGAGGAAAAGGTTATGCCACTACCGGAAGAGCCAGAGAAGGAATTTTCCGAGGATTTGAGAAGACCGACACTATTAACAATATGGATGAAGTATATGAGTTTCGATGGAGCTGTAACCATGCTTCTAAGGGTGGTAGCACCCTAGACCCCGGAGACGATGGATGGATTTTTTTTGGGAGACCCCAACCCTAACCTATTTCTTTCTAGCCTCTCCGAATCTCGAGGACGAGATTCATTTTAAGGGTGGTAGGTTTGTAACATCCCAAAATTCTAAATTTTGGAATGTTATAATAAATAGATAGATTTGATTGATTGTTGATTGATTGTCTGAAAGTGAGTGAATTCGAAACTTTTGAAAGTTAAATGAGAGGGAATAAAAGGACTTTCCCAAACTTTCATATTTGCTTTCTGATCTCCGTGAATTCAAATCCTTTTCAAATACAAAACCCTCGAGAGAAGATGATATGACTTCTTCCATTTAAATTAAATGAAAGGGTATTTGAAAATATTTGAATTTCATTTGGAAAATATTTCCAATTCAGAAACTTTAAGCAACTCAATGATTTTCACGAGAGAAGATAAAATGACTTCTTCAAATTATATGAAATATGAGTTGGGAGTTTCAAAGAACTAAATTCAAAGTTCTTTTGAATTTATTTTCAATTTGGAGTTTTTTTGAGTTTTATTCAAATTATTTTTCTCCAAAAATAAAATATATGGAAATTAGGGTAACATGATTCCCTACAACAGAAAATTGGAGAAAAATTAAATTGAAATCATTTTGGTATTTTTAAAATGATTTTTGTTGGATTTTTATAGACCAGTAGCACTCTTTGTTTTATCTGAATTTGTGTGGATTTTATTTGAAATTATAAAAATGTTCAC
>NC_057803.1:591543395-591544025 GCF_018294505.1 Triticum aestivum | reverse complement strand
CCCCGACCGGTAAAACCGTTGCCCGGTTCGATTCGGTTCTTTTGATTAAAACCGGTTTTTCTTAATAACCTAGTTAAGTAGTGAACGTTCATTGTTTTAGTCTTCGCAGCGAATGTTTTTCGTCATATAAACTTCTATAGCGAACGTTCGCTATTTAGTATTTTTTCCTTTTTCTTATTTATTTCGGCCAGGGACTTATATGTGAGGAGTTTTCTTTGCAGTTTAGTCCCTGAACTTCAAACACTCGTAACTTTTTGCTCGTTAGTCCAAATCCAACGAAACCAACGCTCACATCTTCGTTATGATCCCCTCTATCCGGATAAACAACTTAAACATGTTTTTGAAAAGTTTAAAATTTGAATTAGATCAGATTTGAATTCAAACTTCATTTGATCATAACTTGCGTTTCGTAGCTCCGTTTGAGTTGATTCTTTTTGCAAATCGAAGCTCTTGACCTAAACATTCTAATAAGGCTAAATTCACATAATTTTGGTACTGTTAGAAATTGTTTTATGTTGCAAGAGTTATTTGCTTGGTTTTGATGTTTTCCGAATCGTCTTCTTCGTTCTTTCTGATCTTTTGAGTGATTGCTTATGTGTGGTTCTATTGCTTGATTACGATAGATTGACC
>NC_057803.1:591542678-591543274 GCF_018294505.1 Triticum aestivum | reverse complement strand
GAGTAGATCTATCAAGAGTTTTGAGTGCGAATCATCTTCATCAACATTGCAGGCAAGTTCACACTTGGATCAAACCTTTTTCTACATACCCAGTTTTTTTTGCATTACATCAATCTTCACACATTGCATGATTAGGATCTAATTAAATTGTGGGATGGGAAGTAGATGAGGTAGTACCTAATACCTGTTTATTATCAAACCTTTGGGAGTTACTTCTACGTTTGCTTATTATGCCATGCTTTGCTAGTAGACATGGATTGGGTGAGTGATATCCATGACAGATGTGAGATTCATAATTAAGGGTTTATCCAAGGTGGCAACCTAACACACATCTGGATGGATTGAGGCACCTGGTTATTCTAGGATTGCCTGTCTAGGCACCTGGGTAATCTGGGACTTGCCCGTTTTCTTTTGGACCGCCACCCAGGCTCAAAGGGATCATGAGATTATTCATACTAGAAACTTCCGTGTGCAGCCACAAGCCATTATGGGCTCTGGCATAGTTGATTAAGTTGTGCGAACTCTTATAGTGGTAGACTAGCAGATGTAGGGGATGTAGGTGGTACGGTCTACCCAATCGTAAGGTGCTAGCGCTT
>NC_057803.1:591537480-591542215 GCF_018294505.1 Triticum aestivum | reverse complement strand
CGAAAGACTATGTCTCGGTCATCCGTCTTCTCAAACACCCTGTAGTGCGAGAAACCAAACGGAGGCGATCGAGTCTTGTGGGGAAAAGTGCGCAAACCTCTGCAGAGTGTATAAACTAATCATGATTAGCCGTGTCCCCGGTTATGAACATCTTGAGTATCTAGTTCTTGGATTATCCTGTTGATCTCATCACGTTACTTTAAATGAATATTGTTGGGTTTTAATGATGTTACTTAATTAGGATTGAGAATGCTGTCAACCATTCTCAATGTTCAACAACAACCATGATAGTTAAATAAAATTTATTCCTTTGTAGTAGGGAAAAATTGGCTTTTCGCAAAAACTATAACCATAGAGCTTTTCCACCAGCCAAATATGCATGTAGTGATAGCCATTGTTCTTCATTTTCTCTATGGTGTGAATTTGCCAGTACATTCAATGTACTGACCCGTTTCGGGCTACAACGTCTCATGTTGCAGGATTATCTTACGACGAGTAAGTGATACGTTAGGGTTACGATTTCTACACTCAACTTTGCCGTTGGTGTTGATGGGAATCCACAACCTTGTTGCTTCCGCTATATGGATTGAGGTAATAGTATTTACGTTACTTTATACATGTGATTTACCTCTGTTATAAATCCTTCGAGTACTGTGTGTGTCAGCATACCGATCCAGGGATGACACTTAAGCACAGAGACTTGACCCATTCGGGTCGGGTCGCTACAGAAAACAATCTAAAAATTCTCCTTTCTATTTTAATCCTTGGTGAAATTTACCTTTCTGCTTAATCCTTTGTGAAATTATCCTTTGTGTGTTTTACCGCGTGGAGATAGAGTCATGCCACAAGTTGGTTTGACGTTTCAGTTCCGTGAAGCACAACCGCAAGTAGCTAGCAGTGGCAAGCAAGCAAGCAACACAGCTCCTTCTGTCCAATTTTCCTTGAATCGCTACAATCTGCATAGGTAATTTTGTTTGATTCATACCCAATTTAAAAATGTTATGAGTACTGATTCTGGCCACTAAATGAGTGTGTTTTTCTTAGCCTGAGCTCCTTAGTACCCACTATCTTCACCGTTCAGACCGTGGGAAGATGCATGAGGATGTGTGCAAGCTTTGAAAATGTGCAGCCGTGTCAGGGGAATCTTAAGCACTCATATGCGACCTGCAAAAGTCTGGCATCTATGGCAGACCATGCTGCAGTGCTACTGTAGCCACGTTCTCTCTCATTCTCATAAAATTTGCTTGCTCTTTCTTTTTTCCCTCACCTACCACCCATCACATGCGAAAAGAAAATGAGAGACAGTACGCAAGAACAATACCTTGTCTTTGAATGTGCATGCAGTTTATTTATGAAAAAGACTAAAAAAACTTCCAGAAAAGCCTTTGCACGTGGCAACTCTGACTCACTTGGGTTTGACTTTTGCGCCATTTTTACAAACTACTCCTCTTCTTATCTTCTCTAACTGTTGATTGTTGTTCGCTGCGCTGTGGAGGAAGAGAGAGACGAGGCACTGAGTTTGCATGTGATGGGTGAAAGGTGAACAGTGAATAATGAGCTGCATCCTGCATGTGACCAGTGAGCTGCGTATGACAGGACGCATGCAACTTTGGGTGGGCCCCATGTACTAGCAGGCCTATACTACTTAAAAGGACAACTGCTAATGACACTGCAACATTCTCATGATGCTTCTCTTTTGCACACATCTCCATAGCGTGACGAACGACATAGATAAGGGGTACCCTGTAGGACGAGCTACGAAGAAACTTTACCGCCACTAAATAGAATATATATTATGAGTATCGATTATGGTTCATAATTTGAAAAAAAAAGTATAGTCCTTTAGCTTGGCCCGACCAGCCTTTTGTTTGTAGCTCCTCCACTGATTTATATTTCTCATTTCTGTACACAAATGGTTACTGTTTGAGTAGTATCATAGGCAGATTGTTAAGTACAGTAGTAATATAAATAGCATGATTTCATTCAGGTTTTTAGAATTTCTAAATTATGGCATACTACGTAGTTCGATAGAACAGAGCGACAAAACACACTATATTCCACAGCTAATTTATAAATGTTATTTGATGTACATGTCATTCTTAGCTCTCCATGGTTTTTATTTGCTGTTGGAATGGCTATGCATTTTAGTAGTATGAAAAATCCTTTTGCATCTAAATACTTTACCATTTGGGCACGAAACTACTAAAGAGTACTATACAACGTCACTGAATCTGATATATGTTTTCTCATTTTTGTAGGAGTTACTAGGAGATGAAAAGGTTGTTTTAGGTGTACATGTACGTGCATCAGTATACTTAACGAATGGCAGGTTCATATATGCCATATGGAGAGGGAGAACCGGGTGCCTGAGGGACATCGAGCTTTCCCATGTCTTCTTCCTTCAATTCAACGTTGTTAAGATTTTGAAGATTTTAAGCAATCTGAACTCACGTGACATGGACCCTCCGCAACGGACTCTTGGACTACATCAACCGTTTTGTCGACCAAGTACTTGTATTGGAGCATGATACAAGGAGTGGATCATTGCATGCTATCCTGACACGACTGGGTAAGTCACCTTATTGTAGCAATTCAGGCATTTTTCGATGAACCTTGGCAGGTGTAGTTCAGTCATGTGGTCTTGCCATGCTCAGTGTTAGGCCTAGTTTATCTCATGCATGCAACGTGTGAGCTTTTCTTTCTGTTTAAAATAATGTGTATGCATGGGTTGGGATGTGACCCGGGCATGCACGTACATAGTGGGGAGTCGTGGCTAGCACGCATCTCTTCTTAGCGTTCTCTTCTCCCGGTCGTTGGCTTTTGCTTGTGATCCAGTCGTTGGATGGAGCGACAGTCACGGATCAGAGCAGCCCGGCCGGGAGGTAGTTAGCTTCGGCTTTGTAATCGCTAAAAGCAAGGAATAACAGAACAAGAAAAGCTGCGCAGTTGAGGCAGCACAAAACAACTCTCTCGTTAACTCGTTCTTGTTCGTCTTCCTCACGCTAGTTCCTCTCTCTGTTGATCGTTCGACAACTACATTTGGCATCAGAGCCTGGTGTTTGATCCTGCTCCGGTGGCCGGCGGTGTTTGATCCGTGGCGGCGCACATGTCGAGCTACGAGTCAGACGGGAAGAACAAGAGCGGGACAAAGTCACCGTCGAAGACGCCTTCATCCAAGGTGCGGCTCGCGCGCCTCACCGGCAACGACAACGGCGAGTACCGGGTGGTGGAGCGCGTCGTGCGAGAGGAGTCGGGGGCATCCATGATGCTCACATGCACGAACTATCAGGAGTGGGCACTCGTGATGCAAGTCAAGCTGCAGGTCGCCCGCGTCTGGTCCGCGGTGACCGACGACGCCGCCGACGAGAACGACGACCGGCGCGCGCTGCAGATCATTCTCACCGGCATTCCGCCGGAGATGCTGCGTGTGCTGGCCGCGAAGGACACGGTGAAGACGGCGTGGGAGACCATCAAGACGATGCGGATGGGCAGTGAGCGCGCCCGTGAAGCCAAGGCGCAGGTGTGCCGGCGGGAGTTCGAGGATCTCCGTTTCAGAGATGGGGAGTCCGTCGAGGACTTTGGGCTGCGGCTCTCCGCCCTCGTAGCCGATCTGGAGCTGTACGGCGACCCCGTCACCGAGCACAAGGCCGTTCAGAAATTTCTTCGAGTGGTGCCACGCCGGTACCGCCCAATGGCCATGGCGATTGAGTCCCTCCTTGATCTGAAAACCATGTCCATTGAGGAGCTCATCGGCCGCTTCTCTACTTGTGAGGATCACTATGACCTCGACGACGACGCGCAGAACGTCGGGCGCCTCTTGCTCATTCATTAGGAGTGGCTGGCCCGCGAGAACTTGGGCGGCGGCGGTGGTTCATCGTCGGGCGGCGGTAGCGGCAACACCGGCAAGAACAAATCGCCCGCCAAGGCCAAGCCTCACGGCGGTGGCAAGGGTGCGTCGGGAGCACGGGCGCGGGCGGCGCGGGCGGCTCGGGCAACAAGAAAAAGAAAGGCAAATGTCATCACTGTGGTATACAAGGCCACTGGAAGAAAGAGTGTCGCACGTGGCTTCGTGAACAAGAGCAGAAGGGGAGACAAGAGCAGGCCAATCTCGTACGTCCAGGAGATGAGCATGAGCAGGGCTTGCTGATGGCCGTGGTCACCACCTCAGTATCCACGGAAGTAGTGGCACCGCAAGCTGTTTTCCT
Organism: Triticum aestivum; assembly: GCF_018294505.1. Taxonomy (NCBI): domain Eukaryota; kingdom Viridiplantae; phylum Streptophyta; class Magnoliopsida; order Poales; family Poaceae; genus Triticum; species Triticum aestivum. The sequence continues at coordinate 591,538,010 of NC_057803.1, read as the reverse complement.
CAATGAGGAGAAGGTAATCCTAGTCCCCCTCGCCTGATGGAACTTGGTACTTTGATACTGGTGCAAGTAGTCATATGACAGGAGAACGTCACATGTTCGCCACGCTCGACGAGAGCGTGCATGGCTCTGTCAAGTTTGGAGATGGGTCGCTTGTTGTGATTCGTGGCCGCGGCGCTGTCGTCTTCAAGGGGCAGGGCGGTCACCAGCATGCACTCTCCAAGGTCTACTTCATTCCGAGTCTGCGCAGCAACATTATCTCTATAGGTCAGCTCGACGAGGTTGGCTGCAAGGTGGTGATCTAGACCGGCGTCATAGCTAAGTTGTATTACTCTCGCACACTGATTACATTGGCCACGACGGGCTTATATAGGAGGAGTACATGGAGAGAGGGAGAGAGTGTACAACGGCACCCCTGCCATGCAGGGCGTGCGGGCGCACGTCGGCGCATGAAGAGCGTGGGCAGTTGGCCTAGCTAGAGACTCGGCGAGGTGGGTTAGCCACCTAGGAGCTGCTGTAGACGTGCCGTCGAA
>NC_057803.1:591174886-591177418 GCF_018294505.1 Triticum aestivum | reverse complement strand
ATGCTTGCCCACATGAGAAACACACGAAGAAGAAAAGATTGTGAGATAGGGAGGGGAAGAGAAAGATGACGAGGAGATGCATTTATCTACCCCATCACAAGAATGAAATATCATCACATGTCAATTGTCTATCACTCCCATATCACATGACATTTCTCTTTGTATATACATTTTTAGTAGCATATTTTTGTTGTGTATATATTTTGTTAGCCCGTCGCAACGCAAGGGCATTCTACTAGTAGATAGTAGAGAAACACATCTTGACAACAACACATACTCGTAAACAGCAGCACATCTCATGAGCAACAACACTTATTTGTGGTAATTTTGGACGTCAATTAACATTGATATATATAGCCATATAAGGAATGAGGCAATTCAAGACATTAATCACCTAGATACGTATCATGTATGGGATTCTAGACATGGGATTCTAGCTTCGTCATGGGCTAGCTGCGGGATTTATGTAAGAAAATGTTTAATATGTGGATAAATAATACTTAAGACCAATTTATAAAATTATATGCGGATACATGGTACACGGGTATGGGTTATACTAAACCATACACATACCCACTATACCCGATGTGTTTCAAATTTCCTATTTATGTACCCATGGGTATTTTTTTAACCCATACCCTTGCCATAATAGGATTTTTACCCGCTGGGTACACGGGTAATGGGTACCCATTGCCATCCCTAATCCTAGAAAGTACATCTAATACTGAAATAAAAGTATAGAAGATAGCGAGGTGCATGCGATGATTTCGCCAATCTTGATATTTCACAACTTCAGCCTTTGGTTCATGCGATATTAGTGTGCATGTGGTGTACTTTGTCTCCTTGCATCCACATTGCGCTCCATGTTTCTAATAAAAAATGACTTTGCACTTGAAATTTTGTAACATGTAAAACATAGATTGTGTTAATGTACTCCGAAGATTTGAAGTTGTCCATAATTTACCAAGAATACAATTTTGAAATTAAACAACTTCTGAGTTGCGCTCCTATCGGTAGCGCCACATCCATAGTATCCCTAGACATGTTATCGATCGCATTCGTACAGGCTGAGAGGACATTCAACCACTCCGAATCTACTACCAACTGACAAACTGATAAGCAACATCAAGTGAAATGCCTTAAGTGGAGCAGACAACAACAGCTAGAAACATCCTTTCGTTGCACTAAAGATTGTGTTGAGGCCCTAAGTAGTTCACATTTTTTCATACAGTCCATTGAGTTTTTTGTGTACTAGGGGCAAAAAGGATGAGAAATGGAATCCCTACAAGCATATTTGCACATAAAAATTTGCGAAAACATGGAACACACAACACAGAGAACAGAGACCAAAGTTTTTTTTTCTTTCTCCACTTGCAAATCAAATCTCTGCAACCCTATAACCTACAAACTGTAGGAGCATCGCTTAAAGACCGTACCACTGAAAAGAGTGGAAATAGAGTGTCAAAATTGGATGAAATTGCAGAACTGAAGTTTTTGATGGGTCAAACCTTATGGGCACGTTTCACTCATCTCCCATTGCAAGCTCTAGTGTGTAATCATCTCTATCCTGAAATAGAAAGACGGATCGGTTTCATCTTAGGAAAACTCGAAAGATGCACATATTTAAGAGGGGTATCAATAACACTGACTTGGCTGATAGCCATAGCTATCAGCTTCCTAGAACAAGGAACCACAGTTTTCGAACAAGAAAAGGTTGGCAATACTTACAACAGGCCCTCGTGCAAAATATATTCCAAACTGGAGCCAATATACCTATACATTGAGAATTTGAGATAGACCATTGTTAATGGTGCAATCATCAGAATTTAGAAGAATATTTCATAGTTCCTACTGCATATTTGAACTAGAAAATTCTTAAAACTCAGAAGGCGGCTAAGAGAATTGCTTGCCTTGTCTTTATCTTGAGCTTCAACCTCCAGATAAGAGGATGGGTAACCAACACATAACAATGCATAGACCTGAAAAGGAAGCCATACAAATGCAACATCAATAGGATTTCAGTTTGCTGAGGTAGAATCATAATGATTCACTAAGACTGTAACATATGGCCTGTATATGAAGCACACATAGTGCACCCGATTCACATTTGGCAATTCTAGAGCACCAAAAAATTAAAAGGTTACTGTGACGAATAAAGTTTCGTCCAACGGTTGTACTCATCACCATGCAATGCAAATCATAAAACTGAACGGGATGACAGTAACACAGTAGCACATACACAAACGACATAACTAAATCAGATCATGGGACAATAATTGCATAATCGCACACAATCTATTTAACAGTAATGAACATGAAGATCCCAATAACGCATAACAAAGTGGGTTTACGTGCTCTCTTAAGTCGCGGATATAACAACAACTTATGTCTCATTTGCCCTGATTTATCTTAACAGTGCAGCTAGTACAACAACCTGATTAGCACAAATTTCTTAATTCAGTAGCTTGTCTAGATGTAAACAAGGGTTGAAAGGATGGATTGAGAAGCAATTATCCATTGGAAGGAAGGAGA